>NC_142170.1:6778331-7088055 GCF_029865625.1 Vigna umbellata
CTCTACTATTTCTAAAATATAATAGTTTATTTTATCAATACTTAAAAAATAAAAATAATTCAACCAATATTTTAGAGTAAAATATTTTTAAAATTTACTAAGAAAATTATTTCTGAAACTGTTTTTTTTTTTAATTACAATATTAATTTTATGAATACATTTAATATTTATGAAAAAAAATACATGAATCAGATTTAATTTTTATTAAATAGATCATATTTTCAATTAAAATTTTAATACATAAAAATAAATCATTGAATTTTTATCCAAATCATAAATTCATTTTATTAAATAGATCATATTTTTATTAAAATTTGATGCGTCCTAATCATAAATTCATTTTATATTGCTGTCATCAATCTGCCTTTATCTTTATTTTGTTTTCTAGGCTGCTGAATCACTAGTGTAAGCGGTTTTATGCTGTATTTTCAATCATTTCATTTTGTATTTTCAAATTTTTAAAAATTTTAAAATTATATTTTGTAATTCAAAAAATTTTACACAAAAATGTTTGGGTTAAATATGTTTTTCGTCTCTCAATTATCAAGCGTTTTTGAATTTTTCGTCCCTCAATTATCAAGTGTTTTAGAATTTTGTTTCATTTTGATCTTTCTCCTTAAAGAAACTATAATATTTAGTCCTCTAAAATCAACAATGTTAAATTTTTAGTGAGTTGGCTAACAGTATGCCACGTTTCATGTCATGTGTACAACTTTTTGTTTAACGCTCAATCAACTTCATCGTCTTCTTCTCATCAACATAGAAAAAGCAACTTGCGAGAAAGGATAACCGGCTCCTCCATGAGCCAAAACCTACAAAGAGCACAAAATCACAAAGCAAAATCACAAAGTAGAAGCAACCAAGAAGCAGAGAAATTCAGAAATCGCAAAACCCTAATTGCGATTGCATAAATTGCAGAACCCTAATTGTGATTGCAAAAATCACAGAAATTGCAAAACCATAATCCAGAAATCACATCGTAGAACCCTAAGAATGTTTATAAAAATCACCAGAATGATATAATCAGTCTTGACTTGAGTGAAGAAATCACCAGCATGTAGTTCTCTGACTTTCATCTTTTGTGAATTTATAAAAATGAAATTGCAATTAGATTGAAGTCAAAACTTGTCTCCCGTAAGGTGTGCCATTTAAGTCAAAACCTGTCTCCCGTAATGTAGTTCTCTGCCTTTGGATAGGAAGGTGAGGATAACAGAGATGGTGCCACTAGTACAAAAATCGCGTACAACGTCGAATATTTTGTGCTTTTAACGACTAATTTGTGAACGACGTCATATTAGGAGATGTTAAATTGACGTCGAATTTTTTAAATTCGAAGTCAAATTAACGTCGAATTTTTTAAATTTGACGTCAAATTAACATCAAATTTTTTAAATATACGACATTAACTTAAAATCGAATTTTGTTAATATACGATGTTAATCGGTTTTTTTTAATTAATTATGATCCTTTTTTACAATTCTACGAGACCTCAAAAGCAGAAAAACAATAAATTTCAGTTTTTGGTATTTTATAAAGCAAGAACTATGAAGGTAGTATCAGCAACAAACAACAATAACCAACAACAAACAAGTTCAAACAACAACAACAAACAAGTTCAATCAAACAACAACAAATAAGTTCAACAAAAAAAACAAAAACAAGTTCAACAAATAACTTCTTCACAACGAAAACGAAAACTAACCTTCGAAATGTGAGTTTGTCGTAATAAAGTGTCGTCATCGATGACAGAGAAAGCAGAAGGCACCTATAAAGAACAAAAACACGAAAATAATCGGTCAAAACAAACGAAAATCATAAATAAAATGCATTTGTATCAAATGAAAGAAAGATTACATGTGATGGTCGTCAAACTTCGTTTGAGAAAAGTTTGAGAAGAGAAGAAGGTTTCACGCGCTAAGATAAAGTTAATGAATTTTCAATTTTCCACTCAATTTTGTATTGAATTCACAAACCTTTTGACGTCTAACGTTGGGGCATTCGACGTTTTATATCCTTTTACGTCGAATTACAATTTTAAACGACGTTTAATAATTGCATTTATTTACAAAAATGGCACTAGTCATTTTTAACATTGGCTATTTAGTGGTTAGACGTTAAACGCATGACGTTATACGTTGTTTTTTATAATAGTGTGCTAAGGGGTGTGACCCATTAGGCCGTTGTAAACGGAGAGAACGAGGATGAGAGGTTTTCCGGTAAGGCAGCGAAGGGCGGTAGAGGGCGATGGGGCTGAGGTGGAAGGCAGGGTGGAGGTACTGGCCTTGGGGATGGAGGCCGAGGTGAAGAGATGGAGGAGGGTTGTTAGTCATGGTATTTTCACTTGAATTTCAGAGTTTTAATTTCTAACGTGGCATGAAACGTGGCTAACAACGTGGCACACCATCAGCCAATTCACCGAAAATTTAATGTTGTTGATTTTGGAGGACTAAATATTATTGTTTCCTTAAGGAGAATGATCAAAGTGAAGCAAAGTTCGAAAGAGGGACAAAACCCAAAATCTCTTGATAGTTGAGGGATGAAAAGCATATTTAACCCTTTATGTTTTATTAGATTTCGAAATTTAGTGAAAAAAAATTTCTTCTTCAGATTTTGAAATTTAATGAATGATTTCTCAATACTTCATCGAATTTCGAAATTCGTTAAAGTTTTTTAAAAATTATTCAAATTTCAAAGTTCGACAAAATCTTTTATTAAATTTTAAAATTTGATAAAAGAATATATATATCATTTTTAAGGTTATTTTCGGAAAATGAAAATATAAAATAAAATTATTTGAAGTACAAGGTGAAGTATAATGTGAACGCCTGGTACGGGTTGGGGATTTTGGGCCCATTTAATTCCAATGTTATTAAAAACAACGGGTGCAGGTTGAAAAAATGGGGTGCAGGTTGAAAGACCCATGATAAGACGTGTTATGGGCTTAGAATTTATTTTAGTCGATGTAATGCATAATATAATTTTTATGTTAAATAAATATTTCTGTGTATAAATTATATTTTATATTTTTTATAAATAATTTATGTTGTAATACAAGATTATTTTATATTGTTTATATTTCTATTAAAAATCATTTAAATTTGGTTCAGAAATTAAAATAAAAAATTAATTGAAGAGAAAAGATATTAAGAAAAATCACTACCAACACTGCAAATTTCTGAAAACGATTCTGGAGAAGAAAACTCTTAAAAACAATTTTAATGAATAATAAAATTTTAAATAATTCATATTTTAAGATAATTATTCTACGTTATACATAAAAAATATTTATGACAATAAGACAAGATATTGGGTTAGTCAATTTGTCAAAAGTAACTCTCTCGTTGATTTTCTCCACTCGGATTCAAAATTTTATTTTATCATAGATATTATTAAAAAACAAAATCAAAATCGTTTTAAAAAACAGACCATTTCTTAAAAGGAAAATAATATATATATATAGGGTTAGAAATTGTAGACTGAAGAGAAAAAGTTCTTAAAAGATTGAGTTTTGGAAAGACTATACGTTTTAGATAATGAAACTTTTAATAGAAAATTCTATTTTTATTTTTTATTAAAATAACTTAGTACCAATATTTAAAACACTTTAAAAATAACTTAATACCATTATTTAAATACCACATTTAATATGAGGCTCTTATATTTTGAGATTTAAAATATTTAATGTTAAAAAAATTTAGACTTTTATTTAGACATTTAAAACAATTAGTACTAACATATATTTTTTCATTTTTTTTAAATCTAGGACTTTATCATGTAAAATTAAAAAAAAAAAGTGTTTCGATGTTTGAATAGAGAATGTATCATCCTAATTATTCCCTTATTAAAAATTAAATTCTTGTTTCAACAAAACTAGCATTTTAGCTTTTACACTGGACAAAAGAAAATTATTTTTGTTTAATTAAAACCTCTTACAATAAAATAATTTTGATTATATAAATTATACTTTAAAACAAAATTCATAATTTTAAATTATATTTCATATAAATTAAATTTCTATATCAAAATTATTTTAACTATTTATAATTATTGTAAAATATATTAAAATTAAATTTAAAAATAATGGAATAAGATAAAATAAAAAAAATAAAAACTCTTTTTTTAGAAAAACTCTCTCTCTCTCTCTCTCTCTCTCTCTCTCTCTCTCTCTCTCTCTCTCTCTCTCTCTCTCTCTCTCTCTCTCTCTCTCTCTCTCTCTCTCTCTCTCTCTCTCTCTCTCTCTCTCTCTCTCCTCTCTCTCTCTCTCTCTCTCTCTCTCTCTCTCTCTCTCTCTCTCTCTCTCTCTCCTCTCTCTCTCTCTCTCTCTCTCTCTCTCTCTCTCTCTTCTCTCTCTCTCTCTCTCTCTCTCTCTATATATATATATCTCTCTCTCTCTCTCTCTCTCTCTCTCTCTCTCTATATATATATATATATATATATATATATATATATATATATATATATATATATATATATATATATCATAACGCATAATGTAAAATCTGTCAAAAGTATCATCTAGTTGATGAGGGAAACCACGTAATCTTAATTAGTTATGCTGGCAATTTTATCTTTCAAGATAAGAAGGAACCCAAAAAATATGTGTAAAGATGACAACTTGTAGATTTGGTATGATAGTGCCGGCTCTTTCTAGAAATATTTATTTGTCATTTTCTTACTCGTTAAAATACTCGAAATATATATATATATTTGTAACTTTTTTATATATGTATATAATTTATTTTTTATTTTTCAAAATTTGAAGTTAAATTATTTAAAAATAATTTTTAAAATATAAATTTAGATAAAAAATAATTTTTAAATACAATATAAATTAAATCATTCAATAAATATTAACACAAATAAATTTAAATGAATTACACTAAAATATAAATTTTTAAAAATTGTTTTTTATTAAACAACTTTAATTTATTAGAATCTAAACAAAATTAAAAATATATTAAAATAAATTTTAAATCATCTTTCATTATTATTTAATTAATAATTTTATTTTGATTACTCAAACTTTAAAAAAATATTTAAATAAAATTAAGTGAATATTCTTTAATCGAATATTATAATACCCCGTTCCATCACCAAATTCTATTAACAAATGAATAAGTGAATAAGTAAATATTTTTATCTTTATCCACTAAATATTTGTATCTTTATCCTCATAGGTACGAATTTATTTATTTTCATTCCTAAATATACGAAGCTATACGCTGTTCAAAATTTGAGATTCCTATAATTAGTAATTCAAACTCAGGCACAAGTTCAAAATATCTAAAGAAAAACATCTGAAACACTTGAAATCTTATAAAAGAATGAATATACTAGGTCTCTCTTTATGGACAAATGTTAAGGTACGGCAAAGTCCTATAGAAGAATGATGAAATTCATAGCACTAACAGTGAACATAAACCTTAAACTTTATCCCTCCAAGCACCATGTGGCTTCCATCATCATGATACTTGTACTACCATTACTACTAGACAGTATTTCCTATCTATGTTTCAGCCATGTTTCAGCAATGCCAGGCAGAAGCTGATATCAAATTTCTATCCTTCCACCCCAACAACATGGCTCCATCCTTCTCCAACAGAGTATAATGTTCTGAATAGCACTTGAGAAGGATTCCTATGACAGAATTCACATAAGAGCTCAAAGGAGACTGAGTGAATCCAGCCATTGTTAACCTGGATTTCCACTTCCCCAATAGTTCATGTCTCTCAACCCTTTCCTTGCCTTCACAAGCAATAATATTCACTATATCCCTGGCCAGACAATGTTGCTCCACATTGATCCGCTCCTTGCTTTCTCTTGGGAGTAGGCTGGCATCAATAGACTCGAAGATTGCCAAGTAGTAATCCAAGGTTTCGATAAACCTGTTGAAGAAAGGGGTTGTGTTGGTGTTTGATTCCTGCTCCACCAGTGTGGTCACCTTGGGAGAAAGTGACTTCACCAACCTCAATAGTCCATCCCTTGGGTTACTCACATGAACACTCTCATCAGCTGTGTGATGGAGCTGCAAGGGGAAGTTCACTGCCAAGGCCTCTCCAGGCCTGATATCTAGCATTTCCCTTGTCACTTCTTCACTAAAAACAGGCACTCCATGAAACTCAACTGGGATGCCAAATTTCTCAGACATCAAGCCCAACCTTTTACCAACAATATCTAATCCGTCGCCGCCACGTGCATATCTAGAAACAGGATCATCAATCCCCGTTATCCGAACATGTGGAGCACCACCAGGTCTTGCTGCAAGGGCTTGAAGAAGTGTCATCCACTGAGATCCTTGAGCAATTTGGAAGTCTATGATGTGTATGCGATCCTCGTTTCTGCAGGCTTCCGCAATGGCTCCATTGGCAGCCATGTAACCAAATTTTAAGTAGGGGCAAATCTCAAACAGCAGTTGCATGTAAGAGAGTAATTCTTCACCTTCAGGCTCTCTGCACCTAAGGGCATGATAGATGCTCTTTCCTGATGCTTCCTTCCTTGCAACAAGCCCTTCTACCATGTAAGCGCCAAGCCGCTGGATTGGCTCCCCGTTGATCGACACAGCATCTCTAGCCTTTCCTACCAATTGATCAAAATCTTTGATGTTGTTTTCATGAAGGGCTTTGGCACATGCAATCAGCAGTTGCTTCAGATCGTTTGGTGGGAAAGCTTGTAGTGATGGTTCCTCCGTCAACTTTTGGCGTTTCTCTACATGCACAACTTCACTTGATAGCCTACTGCTGGGAACATATGATGGCTGAGCATATTGTGATCCATCGTTCTCATGCCTCCAGGGCTTGTATCTGTGGCCAGATGCCATTGGTCTGCTGCTCCCGGCCAATGTATTTGGAGTGGTAACTTGATCATCATCGGGGGCCATCAGAGCAGTTTCTAGCTCTAGCAAAGCGTGTTGGATTTTCTGATTACTATTCACATTCTGTGGAAGAGAGTTCCAAGCAGAATATAGTGGGAAATTGTCTATGAAGTCTACAGAAGAGATTGATTTATACATATATTGGTTGGTTTCCAGTGAAGAGTTACAAGAGGAGCTGACACCCGAGAGGATTTCTCCGGGGCTGTATTGCTCTTGGCCGTCACTCAATGCAGAAAGGGTGTCAGAATCAAAATAAGTGGAAAATGGTGAATTAGGTGAGTTGCCAATGTCATATTTCAAGGATCCAAGCAGCCTGTTGGGTAGGGATGGAACAGTGGGAAAAGATGGCACGTAAGGTAATCCTGCACTTGCAACACCAAAACTGAAAAGCTGTTGTGAGTCCATCCTAAGATGGCATCAGCTGATTTATGTGACGGGGGGATTTATTAATCTGAGTAGCAAATCAGAAAAACACCACCCTCTGCAAGCTTCTCAACACTTTGCTTCACACTTGAACCCCAACAGTTTCAATATAAGAGTATGAGCCTGCAAGGACAACATAGACAGGTACTAATAAGTATAATAATAGCTAAATCACAAGTTCATTGTACCACTAATCTAGTGCAACTGCAATTTGTAGAGAAGATAACAACTGCTCACACAAGAAATAAAGAAAGCGATCGAACACTAGAAAACTTATGTTGATGAAGTGTGAAAAATTAAATTCATAACTCTTTTGCCACCACTAGAGGTAATCGAAGCCTGGAATGGCTAAGTAGAGTGTGGTTGGGTTTACAGTGATGCATACAGGAAAAAGAAAAATGATCATACACGAACATACAACGACACTGAAAAACAAAAACAAGAGGTTTAAGCTTGTTGGTATTTAAAATGTTCAACTAGTAAAACATCTGAACTGGGAATCGTACAATGTCACAAATTTATTAAAAATTCCAAAGAAAGCAACTTCAACAGCCCTCCCATGTGATTAATAAAAGGTTGCTTCTTATTAGATACCAAACAGCAAGTGAAAATTCTCTGTTGATTACATACCCAAATCATGAAAATCGAAGCAAACCTCTACGAATTAATAATATCATCTGTATTTGTTCTTTCACAACTGTTATTTGCTCCAACTTCCGTTGGCAGGTAGGTTTCATATGGATACAACATAAAAAATAAAATAGTTTCCACCTGACAGCAAAAGAAATTGTTCCAAACCCAGGAATCATTCTCCTAATTCAAACCTCTCCCATCACTATCCAAACCAAAACTTCAATAACTAAAAAAAAAATAGTTTAATATCAATGAAATTGTAGTTAAAATCCATAACGTAATCTTTTCATTAAAAAAAGAAAGCAAACCAATTAAAGAAGAAGCAAGACGCTGAAATCATGACCAGAAACAATCAAATGCTGAAACCCGAATTATTTGGTATTTTTTTTTAAGATAGAGAAAATTAAAAAATAAAATCAGATACATCTACATGCTTATTCCAGAGAACCACCCACGTTGTATTGAATTCAAACATTCGTGAACGGTAAGAGAGGGAAAACAGAAACGTACACATACAAGGGGATGGGTATGCTCATTTTAGAAACAGAACAAAACCACTTCTCTGAGGAATGTTAAAGAAATTACCGAAAAAGGATAATCTAAATTGAGCTTTGTTGAGTGTTGGGAATTTGTGCAGCTTCGATGATGATGATGTTGATGTTTTATTAACGACTGTGTGTTGTTGTGTGTGTTTTTTGGTTTGGATGAAGTTGAGGAGGGTGTCTGAACGTTTTATATAGAGAAAGAAGCAAGTGTTTGGGTAAGACCGAAGACCGGTACGGATAACAATGGTGACGGTAACGGCGGTTGTCTACGATGATATCATCATAATATCAGTGTTTACTTACGCCGCTTATTTTAAACGGAGCCGACCACACATTAGGAAAGTGCAGTCCCACATTCCTGGCTTTTCTACTCTCTTCTCACACGGGTCCAGCTTCCACTCTCTCCTCACTAATAAATAAATTAATTAATTAATTAACTAGATTAACTCATGCAATTATTCTACTAAATTAATTTTAATTTTATTACCACTGATTAAAATGTTAATTTGATGCTTGTTTCATATCATAAAAGAAAATAAATATTAACGATTAAATGTTATCTCGAAAGTATGATATTTGTATGAAGAAAGAAAGACTTGGTCCAAAGCTTAGAGCGAAGAGCACGAAGTAACGCATTAAATAATGATCAGTTCACACGCGCCACATGACTCATGGGTGACGTTGTATCAAATTATTAATTACTTTTATTGTCATTTGGTGCGGTAACAGTAGAAAAGCGCGTGACGAAATGCCTCCATACCCGTAACACTAATCTCTCGCTCGGTCACACACGTGTCGGTTTCTGACGCTTGATTTGACTGCTTTACTTACGTGGCGAGCTCTCACATGCTCCCTTCTACGGTTTTCTATGGTCGTGGACCGCATTAATATCCAATCCTGTGGGTGTAACCCACACCACACTTTCGGATCTGAATGACCCGGGCCCACATTTTCAATTCGTATTATCCGCTTAATCTCGCTTATCGCCAGCTGTTAAACATATTTTCAAGTTATAATAATCTTTGATATTTGTGAAATTGACCATTTGGGTATTTGAGGAGTAATTGAACAAAACAAAAAGAAAAGCTGGAATTTCATTGATTTACCTTTATCCTAAAAAAATAAAAAGTAAAATATATCTGTAATTTTTAAATTTAGATGAAAAATTAAAATTTATTTATATTTTAAATTTTGATATATTTGGTGTCCATCTTTGAAAATTAAATTGATATAATATTTTAATTTAATAATATTAAATTTTACATACTAAATAATGTTTTAAACTGATATTTAAATTAGTATGTGTCAAAAAGTAAATACTAATTTAAAATAGTAATTAACACATAAAAAGATTTAATATAGTTGAATTAAAAATTATATTTATATATTTCTATAATTTAAAATAAAAATATATCAAATTTAAGACTAATTTTTTTTTATAAGAATTAAAAATATATTTAACTAAAAACAAAATATTTTACTTTTTACGTTATTTCTACCAGATCACGGCTCTTGGCTGACCCATTCTATGCCTTTTGATTCTCATATTTAAGAAATTTACTGTTTTGGATAAAGGCGGCTGATTTGGAACATGTGAAACCTCCTAAAGTGTCCTTTTTTGTTTATTAATGTTGACTCTACTGATTTTTGATGTATGTTCTACATAAACTGCAATTTTATCAATCAATAAAATAGCTTCTGAGTGATTATTGAGTAAGAACGATTGCAAATAAATCACGGTATAAGAGCCAATATTTTTAGATTATCTTCACATGAGTTTAAAAACTTCTTTAGATCATTTGCCAGCATAAAATGGCTTAGCACGTAAATTGTGAAGAAAAACAAGAAGACATTTGACCTTTAATAGTGTAAACATAACTTTAATTAATAAATATCCTTCAAAATGTACTATGGCAGCAAAGATATTTTAGCCCCCAAAGAAGAAATGTCCGTACAATATTAGTTAACAGGTAGACCGAGCTGACCCATTATTTTTTTTTCAATTTTTTAAATATTTTGTTTTTATTTTTTAAATATTTTGTTTTTCATTTTTTATTTATATATAAATGAATATTAAAAACATATTTAATCATATAAAATATTTTCTAAACTTTTAATTGTTAATATTTTTAATTAAATAAATTTAAATAATTATTACATGTTAAAAAAATTTCATTAATATTAATAATTACTTAATTTGTAAATATTAATAATATAATTTACAATATTAATATATATTTACACTATTAAAAAATATAATATAAAATTTAATTTTTTTAATTATCTTTTATTTTAATTTTTAATTAAAAAATTACCAATGATCAGACTCGACTGCCTCCAATTTTGATCCGTCAAGCCCAACTCAACTCATTTTTGCCACTTTTATCTTAACATCTTATGTAAAGTATTTATTTTACGTGGTTCAATGAAAAATCTCTTTTAAATCTCCTCCACTTATTTATAAAGATGTAACTATAAATTTTTTTACATATATATTTTGTTGTTAGACATAAATAAATGACTATTTTTATATTAGTCCATATTAGATATTTTGTTGAGTATCTTGTTGACAGTATAACAAGGTTATTTACTGGAAATTTCCAAAAGGGGTTATAGTCTTTTTCTCTCTTTTTAATTTGTTTGTAGATAGATGACTAATTTAATCTTCAATGCTAATTTAGGTTTAAAAATGAAAATCTTAATTTTTCAATACGTTAAAAAATTTTAATATTAATCATAATATTATAATTTAATTTGAAAATAGTTTCTTATTTATTATTAAATTAATTCTTAAAATATATTGTTATAACAAAATAGTTGTACACATTTAATAATAAGATATTTATAAGAGATAAATATAGCTAGGGTATAATAACTTTAAATAGATAAATAATAGAAAGTTTATAAATAAATATAAAAGTTAAATTTTTTATTTTGTTAGTGTACAAAACATCGAAATTTTAGTCAAAACATCACCACGTGGCCTTTCAATTTTAGTGCACAATGTCACGTCAGTAAATGAAAAAATCCAGCTCACATCAATTTAACGCCGTCTCACACCACTTAACGGTTATGGTACAATGTGCTCATTTTTACAAAAAAAATGATCCAATTAAGACAGAAAAAAAGATGATGACCAAACTGAGATTTCCATACAAACTTGAGGACCAAGGGAGGGTTTAAACCTATAATTTAATTATTTTATCTTCAATCTATAGAAACATAAAAGATTAAATATGTTTTTAACTTCTAAACTTTGATGTGAAATTAAAACTCATTTATAAAATTTTATATATTTTAGAGTCAAAACTTTAAAATTGAATGGATATAATTTTTTTAATCCAATTATTTTTACTTATTTTTACTTGACAAACGTATTTGACACATGAAAGAAACTAATGTAATTAAATTAAAATGACTATACTTATTATTTTTTCAAGTTTTGAAATCAAAATGTATTAAAATTTCGATTTTTGTCACAAAATTTAGAGATGAAAACATATTTGACCTTAGATAAAATTGCTTAAAGATAAATAAGTAATTGTTTAACTTTCTAAAGTCTTCTAATTATTTTTCTCGGAATTTAGGTTTCAGAATTCTATAAAATATATTATATAAAGGTACTATATTAGTCCACCAACTAGAATATCAATTTAAATAAGGTGTTACAATCTCGTATTACTTTTACGTATTTTGATATAAAAATAAATATGTTAAAAGAAAATTAAATTCACAGCGTCTTAAAAAATTAATGGTTAAGTTAATTATTTATCTTATATTTTAAAATTCATATAATTTTAGACGAAATAAACAAATTGACTCATTGGTCAAAGCGAATTAAAAAACTAACCAAAATATTACATGCTTTGTGTAGGAAGACAAACTACTTTTCATTCTTTGATTTCTCAAATCAAAACTAAACTAGTTAACAACTTTATATTTAAATTTTAATTATATTGCCACTATTGTATTGAAAATACCATTCGTAGCATTAATATAATAGCTAAGTAATGAAGAACTACTAAGTTTTTAAAAATATCGAACCAAATATATACAACCAATTTTGTTTTTTCAAACAAAACTGCAAAATTAAAACATCATATTAAAACTATGGGGATTAAAAATAAATTTATTTATTAATTAATTATAAATAATACAAATTGATAGTCGTTATTATCCTCTGTCATAAAGAATTTAAAATACGTGTTTGACAAAATATGTTGATTGAGTAAACCGTTTAAAAAAGTCAATTTTTAAAATTTTATAGGCAATTAAATAGTTTAAAATTGGATACATCAAAATTTTACCTCAAAAGAAAAAAAAATCTTGCATTCGTATTTTTTCTAATCAAAATTCTAATTTTAATTTTATTAGCTTAACAAAGATGTTGAGGAAAGTTTTTTCAAACTTATTTGAGTATGTTTACTTTTTAGTCGACAATATTAAGATTATTTTATCTTGTTGGTATAGGTAAGAGTTATTTTTCAACCAACAATAAATCAAGTTTTCTGTCAATATTATTAAGAGCGTTTTTTGTTTCTTTAATTTATGGAAATGAGATTAGTTTATGTCAATCAAAGTTTTCTTCAATTAGTATCAATTTTATCAATCGATGTTAATTACAATTTTTCTTACTAATGTTGGATTTAGGATTTAAGATTTAAGGGTTTTTATTGTTGTTGATAGAAGCTATTGTTTTTTATTCACATTCTTACAATAATTCTTTTATTTTTTTTTTGTTATTTATAACTTGATACTAGTTATATTTTTCGGTTAATATCAAGAACACTACTTTTTGACTGATGTAAATTGATGTTTGTGTTGTTATTTTTTCAATATTTATTATGATTTTTTTTATCAAAGACACTAATGTAATCCTTTATCTATTGCTAGTTAAGATTTTTTTTCCTAATTGAAAAAGATTTTGATTAATATTACCTATGATTGTTCTTTTGTCAATTGGTAAGGAGAGTTTGCAATTACCATTGATTAAAAAAGGTCCATCAACGACATCATAAAAATAATTCAGATGAAAATTAGTTTAAATGATTGTAATTGATATCACGTAATACAAACTCAATCATACACAATTGAAAAAAAAAAATCCTTTATTAACATCAATTGAAAAAAAAAAGATCTTAACAATTTTGACCAAAAAATAACGTCAAGGATCAAGTCGACTAAAAGAATCATAGTATTTATATTTTAAAATTATCAACCATTATTTAATATTTAAATAATAGTTTACAGTAAATGGTAATTAAAATATTATATAAACTAAAAAAGTTATAAATTTGAATTGTATTATTATATACAATATTTGAAAATAAAATAATTTAAAATAAAATTAATTTAATTTAAATGTGTTATAGATTAGGAACCATGTTTTTATTATATTTTATAATATGTTTGATTTTACATTTTAAACAAATACTTAAATCTAAGTAATATTGGAATTTTTTCAAATTTGCGCTTCGGTTAGATACTTCGTCAAATTATTAAATATTTAATTGATAAAAAAGTTTAAAGATTAATAAATATAGATCATAGTACTTTTTACTTTTTTATTGAATCAAATTAAAATAAATTATTTATATAATTTGACGTAATTATATATTGCATATTATTAATATTGTTATCATAAATTTAATAAAAAAAAAAAACTATTATCAAACTAAATTGAATCTAAAAGTTGTGGATTGATTTGTCCTAACCCGGTGTCCATTTATTTGGAGATGAAATTTGGTTTTTGCAAGAAGTACAGTCAAATTTCAATGTACATTCCGTATGTTAAAAGCATTATGCTTTGTTTGTTATCATGTACAGAAAATTCCAAACGTGTTTTTTATTCTAAGTCAAATCGTGATTTTATTTGCGTGTACACAATGAAAAAAAAAGTGAACATTTATCTCTATTTAACAACTATAATGAACAGAAGAAAAAGCAATGTAAATATGGAAAACAAAATATTTCAGATCATAAAAGTGAATTTAGAAATGAATTATAATAACGCGTGAAAGGAGTGTCAGAGATGCATGCATCAAGAATGATTAAACTAAGGACTTTGAAAAGGTGAGATTAGCATCACCATATCTTGCTTTTGGCATCAGTATCAATGAAATTAGTGGTTTCATAATCAGATTATTACTAAAGAGAAAAGCAAAGATTATGATTGAGATGATGCTTAAAGTTGATAAACTCAAATGGATGTGTCCGAATATGTGCCTTTCGTATGCTGTTTCGTTGCAACCATCAACCCAAACATGTCTAGGTGCTTCAATCTTACCTGTAATTTTGTTATCCAAGATTAATATATATATATATATAACTTATAAAGTGTTATTTTCCAATTAAAATTAGATTTGTGCATAAGTAATGAGAAATGATATTGCATCAAAGCATTACATCTATTATGAAGACAATGAAGACGAAACTTTAGTCTGAAATGGAGAACGGTACAAACAATAATTATAGAACTATATATAATAAGTTTTTCTCTAACTAAAATTATTCTTTTTAGTCTAGAAAAGCTAAATGTTATCAAAATAAACTAAAATGCATAAACAATAAATAAATTCCAGTGTATTTCTTCATATACTAGAATAAAACATTTGAACTAAAAACAAACTCACGTTTAAAACAATAGTAATATAATTTTGTAATTTTGTCACACGGCCAACTATTCAAAAATCATCTTGTCACAAATATTTAATAGACGATTATACAAATAAAAAAATTACTGTATCAATCATGAATCACAAATAAGGTTAACTATTAAGACCAATTAGGTTAAGAATAAGATTACTAGTAAATGAGTTGTAATTGAGTCCGTCCTAATTAGAAATTCATTACAAAAGTCTATAAATAGAGGCTTGATATTCATGTAATTACTTACTTTTTACTACACATTTATTGTAGAATTATTCAGACAAACACTAACTTGAGCATTAAAATACTTTCTACAAGTAACATCCAAGTAAACCGAATGGTGTACGAAGATTTAAGAATCATCTTATGACCTGAGCTAAGAGTTCGATGACGATTTGAGCTAGAAGACTTTATATCAACCCTACAAACCGAAACAATCCTACATATTATTTACAAACTTTTAATAAGATGATTGTACAAATGAAAAAAAGAGTTATCCTGCATATTATCGATAAAGTCTATTGAGGAAAGATGTTACTAGAAAAACACCACCAATAAAAATTTAATTCAACGACATAAAAAATTGATTCAAACCATAAGTTTGAGTCTCCATCTTATATGATGTTTTATTTTTTCAATTTTACTTAATATATATAAAATTTAGACCTACATTTAAATTTTTTTAATACAATTTTATAATTCAATGATTATAATATAAAAAAAATACTTAGATGCATAACCTATTTTTTCAATATTCAAATAAACTTGAAAGAGAATTAATTGTAAGAAGACAAAAATGGGTTGAGTGGTTGGTTGAATGGAATAGAGGGTGTAATGTTGGAATGGCCACAGCCATAAGCTTAAGATCTCGATTTTTAATGGACTCATTGATAATGTGAATCCTAACTCCACGTGCTTTTTTTTAATTCTACATATATTTCCTATTTATTCGTCTTTTCCTTTGTTTACTCGTGGGACCCAAATTATTCAAAACGTGCTTTTCCGCAGCTTTCTATCTCGCCTACATTCTTCACTGTTGAGTCGGTAATCCATAAGCACGTCATCAAATTCTTCAATAGGGTTTAATATTCTTTCATATTAGTATAAAACCCGCTTTTAATATCCATCCAAATCCTTTTAATTCCAATGTAAACAAGTTAGTTAATGCTAGTTGAATGTAACGGTCAAGGAAAATTATAAAAGTAATGTTATGATATATTTTTTAATACTCTTGTTAATTTATAATTAAGAGATGTTTGTATGTGTGTTCAAAATTACCATAAAAGATATTAATAAATACTTTTTTGCATATACTAATAAATATTTTTTGATATTAGCACTATTTATTTGAAAAAAAAAGTAAAGGAAGAATTTCATGTTATTCTTTTTATTTAGTCTTCGATCTTAAAAAAAGAAAAAAAAAGTATATCGCTTTGCCAACCGCTTACATGTTTTTTAAGAAAAAATAACAGAGTTATCAATCCTGAACTGTATTATCTTAAACACTTAATTGAACAGAGGAGAAAGTGAAAACAAAATAAAAAATAATGAAAAAACATATTTGAATTGAAAAAGAAATAAAAAAATTATTATAAATTTAATTGATGCAATAGAATATTTTGAACAGTATACTAGTATATTTAGAAAAACATTTGTGAAATAAAATGTTAAAAATAATTTAATGTAAAAATGTTAAACTTTGAAAATGTGATCAAAGTGATTATTTTTAAATGATAATATATTAAAATAAATATGTAAAATGTTAAAATTTGAAAATTATTTTTTATTTTTTATTTTTTTTGTTAAATTTTTTATTTTATTTTAATTCATCATTTAAAAACATAAACATTAATAAAACATTAAGTATCCATAATTAACTATATACCTTATTTATAAACAAAAAAAATAAAATCTTATCTGTTAAAAATTCAAAAGGATTTTTTATGTTTATTTTTTCTCGTTTTACATGTGTTTTGTTTAATTTTTTGTCAATCTTACATTAGTCTCTTCTGTCTGCGGACATAACAGGACCCTAGAGAAAAAAATTATAAAAATAGTTTGAACTGATTTTAAATTAATTTAAAACAATTATTATTTTTTTAAGCGAAAACGACAAACGTGAAACATCGATAAAACGATCACGTGCGGGAATTGTGATAGACGAGATCTGGCACTGTGTTCCCATTCACAGACATTGACCTAAAACTCACATTTTAGCTATTTTTATTATTATTTTAATTACATTGCCAATTTTATTTTCCTAATTTCTTTATATTCGATGCAAACTTTTATGATAGATGCATTTAACTCAGGTCTTTAAGGCTGAATATGAAAACGAAATAAATTAAATAAAATCATTCAACGGAATCTTTCCCATTGAATCATGATATTTTAATCATGGATATAAGTAGATAAATTATTTATAAATATTTTTAAAATGTCTAAGAATTTAAACTTACTTTCTTCATTAAATAAGACCAGTTATAAATTAATTTGTAAAACTTTTTAATATAAATTTATATATTTTTTATTTCGTATCACTAGTTCAGAAATAGTGTATAACCGTTTAACATCTAATGAAAGAAAAGTTAACGTAGAAAATGACCAATGATAATTATATAAATAAAACACAGTTATAGGCGTCGGAAAAGGAGTCTTTGGACGTCAAATATAGTTATAGACGCAGCTACCAAGGGTCTAACGTCAAATGATGTTGAAAAGTCACTGTTTTATTACCTTTAGACTACGACTACCCCTACCACGACATCTAATTTGAATTAGACGTCGGCTATCCCTACACCGGACGCCATAGAGGTTCGAAAAAACCTCTTTTTCAGTGCCAAACTGAATATATTTGTTTCATTGAGATGGCGACTACCCCACCTTGACGTCTAATTCGAATTTGATGTTGGCTACCCCCACCATGGAGGCCATAAAGGTCCAAAAAAGCCTAATTTTAAGTGCCAAATTTAATATTTTTATTGACTTAAACGATGGCTAGATAGGGGGCGACGTCTTAGAACATGTTTAATAAAAGACTTAAAGAATAATTATGATATATTATTTCAAAGAGTAGAGTACCATATATATACATACAAAAATCTTATAATTCTTCATCTATTAAAGGAATGACAGGTGCACAGATCTGCACAAATTATAATAATTCTAAATTATAACTAACACAATATTTGATTGTCTAATATCCCTTAATAGAATATTCGGCATATCTTAACACCTCCACTCAAGTTGGTGCATGAATATCACACATTCCCAATTTGAATAAAGACTCATTAAACATTCTTGACACTCCTTTGGTCAGAACATCAGCAAATTGCAATTCATATGAAGCTTTCGTGGGTCATGCATAAATTGACTAAGAACATTCACTACATAGGTGATATTTGGACGTGTATGGCACAAATAAATTAATTTTCCTACCAGCCTTTGGTATCTTCCACTATCTATGCTTGCTGAATTTGAGCATTGAAAGAGTTTATGATTTTGTTCAATTGGTGTATCAAATGGTTTACTCCCAAGCAGTCCAGTTTCCAATAGTAAGACAATATATATTTTCTTTGGCATAGAAAAATACCATGTTTTGATCTAGCCACTTCAATACCAAAAAAATATTTGAGGTTTTCAAGTTGTTTCATCTCAAATTCAGATGCAAGATATTGTTGTAAACTAGAAATCTCATCTTGGTCATTTCCTGTAACAATCATGTCATCTACATATATAATCAAAGTTGTAATTTTTCCTTTTCCTCGGTTAAAAAATAAGGTGTGATCAGAGTTATTGCTCTATAGCCAAAACCCTTCATAGACTTGGTAAACCTTCCAAACCATGCTCTTGGGGATTGTTTTAATCCATATAGAGCTTTCTTTAATTTGCAAACCTTCATTCCAATTGAATCTATCATGCCTGGTGGAGAATCCATATAAATTTCTTCTGAAATTTCTCCGTGTAGAAAAACATTTTTCACATCAAATTGTAGAAGAGGCCAATATTGGTTTGCAGCTAGCGATAAAAGTATTCTCACAGTGTTGAGCTTGGCTACCGGTGCGAACGTCTCTTGGTAATCTACACCATAAGACTGAGTGTAACCTTTAGCCACAAGTCTTGCTTTATACCTCTCAATAGTTTCATCAGCTTTATGCTTAATTGCAAAGACCCATTTGCAGCCCATAGTTTTCTTCCTTCTTGGTAAGGACACAAGATCCCAAGTGTTGTTTTTTTTCTAAAGCTGTCATCTCCTCAACCATTGATTTGGTCTACCTAGGATCTGCTAAAGCTTCTTGTATATTACTAGGAATAGAATTTGAAGATAATTGAGATATAAATGATGCATGTGACTAAGATAACCTGTGATATGACACGTATTTACTAATGGGATATTTAACTTTGGCTTGGAGGTCTGGTTCATATTTAGGTGGAGGATGACCACGGCTAGAACGAGGTGGAAGAATATATTGAACAGTAGTAGACTCAGTGTTTGGTGTGCTGGTGGTCTCACGCAGACAAGAATCAATTTCATGATCAATTTCATTTAAATAAGTGTTATCAGAGATAGGATCAGAAGGTACGTCTGAAGAGTCAAGTTGAACCTGTGGAGAAGTGAGCCAATTGGTTATGATCAGAAGACATTGTATTATCCAAAAGAGAAGTGTCCATATTTAGGATTGGCTCACTTCCTACAGAATGATCCTCACACAATAGTTTATCTTCACAATATAGTTTGATATTTGAGATATCAAACATACTAACATCATGATTATGCACTTCACTTTCATTTCCTCCTTGAAGTGGAGAATCAACATAAAAAAATTCATGTTCATTAAACGTCATACCCATAGAAATATAAAATTTCTTTGATGGTGGATGGTAAGCACGATAACCTTTTTGAGTTGATCCATACCCAACAAAAACACATTTGATCGCTCGTTCTTCAAGCTTTGTACGTTGATGTGGGTGTAAGTGAACATACATAACACATCCAAAAATATGAGGTGGTAAATAAACTATGGGAGGAAGGATACAATGATCAGACAACACATCAAAAGGCCTTCGAAAGTTAAGCACACTAGAAGGGGTTCGATTAATTAAATAAACGGCAGAACTCACAACCTCACCCTATAAATGAGATGGGACATTACCATCTATCAAAAGTGATCTTGTCACCTCTAATATATGTCTATTTTTCCTCTCAGCCACTCCATTTTGTTGCGGAGAATAAGGACATGTAGTTTGATGCAAGATGCCTTTAGAGTTCATGAACTCTATTAATTCAGTCTTAAAATATTTCCCTCCATTGTTTGATCGAATAATCTTAATAGATGTGTTAAATTGTGTAACGATCAGATGATAGAAGGAACTAACCACATCACACACATCACTTTTATGTTTAAGCAAATATACCCAGGTTACCCGAGTACAATCATCAACAAAACTAATAAACCATTTTTTTCCATTATGTGTAGATTGTGGGGCAGGGCTCCAAACATCTATGTGAATTAATGAAAAAGGGAAATCAGTTTTGTTATTGCTTAAAGGAAACACAACACGATGATTTTTTTCCATAACACATGTTTCACAAAAAAAATCAGAAATATTGCATTTATGAATTAATGATGGAAATAATTTTTTTAAATAACCAAAAGAGGGATGTCCAAACCGTTTATGTCATAACCATATTTTCTTTTTCTTTTTATCTTGTATGTGATCATTCGCAAGACAAGCCAACCCTCTTTTATGGGTTTGTTGTGAGACATTTTCAAAATAATATAGTCCTTCACTCTCTCTACCACTAACAATGTTCTCCTTGGAATGAATGTTCTGAAAAAGACAATGGGTTGGGTAAACAAGGCAACACAAGAATGTGATTTGGTTAACTTGCTGACGGAGATAAGATTACAGTTTAATGTAGGAACAAATAAAACATCAGGAATCGATAAGAAAAGTGAAAGGGATACATTACTTATACCTTCAATAGGAGATGAGACTCCATTGGCATTAATAATAACAGTTTTAGAACAATTAGAGGAAAAATTAGTAAATATATGAGGATCACAAGTCATATGATCAGTAGCACCTGAATAAATTATCCAATTACTACCCTTAGTAACAACATAAAGATTAACGACAGAGTTAGATATACCTGACTTGGTCACAAATCCGGCAGCAGTAGAAATATAACTCTTGGAAGCCACGGAAGTTCCAAAATCATGTTTCTCCGATTAATTTTTATCGGAAGAAGCCATCAGAAATATTCAATGAAAAAAAAGAAGCATTGGTTTCTATATTGTAAAGGATATCGGTGTTTGACTCTTGATACCATAATAAAAGGTTTAAAGAATAATTCTGATGTATTATTTCAAAGAGTAGAGTGCCATATATATACATACAAGGATCCTATAATTCTTCATCTATTAAAGGAATGACAAGTGCACAGATCTGCACAAATTATAATAATTCTAAATTATAACTAACACAATATTTGATTGCCTAATATCCCTTAATAGAATATTTGGCATATCTTAATAATGTTGACGACAGATGAGAGGGGCTTGACGTCAAATGATCTGCATTTCACCCACTATAGAATGCGAACATTAGTTACATGTATTGTTCTAAGGTAAGGTTTTTATCACTTTGCACTGTTTAAACTCTTTTTTACACTTATTACATTATGTTTGGATGAATTATCTTTCATTTGCACCGATTAAAATACGTTTTCATGGACTTTTGGTGTAGTTTCTTGTGCGCCTTGTAGAACATATGCGGCGATGATTTTCGGATCATTATTGTGCGTGTTTATTATTGTGTTTTCTCCTCGGCGACATACTATAAAATGTTTTCTCACTCCTTCATTTTCCTCCACCCCATTTTCAACCCTTGAAGAAGGTTAGTTTTTTGGTTGGTTATTGGTTATTAGTTATTGGATATATGAATTTTAGTTTTGAGATGTGATTGGTTATTGGAGATATGATTATTGGAAATGTGATTTTAGTCTGTTATGCATGATTGATTAAGTTTCTTGTGATATTATGATTGTCATGTTATGTAAACTTTTTAGATTGAATTTTTGCAATATGTTGTTAATTACATTTTGAATATATTTGTTGTATGAAATCATTGAGTGAAACTTAGTTCTCGTTTGAGATTTAACACAATTAATTTTTTAATTCTTTGTATTAAATTTTGAATTGTCCAATCAGACAGTTTGGCAAAATTATTTTTAATAATTTGCTATAACATGTACGTTGAAATTTATGGATAAGTTTGATAAAATTTTGGTTCATATTATTTGTATTGCTCTCCGGATGCATATTTGATTGTGGTCATCTGTGACTGCTTCCATTTTGTGTATTCTAGAGACCAATGTGAAATGTTCCCGAATGGGTAAGGCCTAACCTTGTGAGAGTTAAATCATTGAGACTGATGAAGTTTGTTACAAACATAGTATGGATCGAAACTAGATGAATGAACGTCGGATCAGTCAAAATATGAAAAAAGAGTTTCAGAGTTCTTGCAGTATGTTGAACAAAATGCAAAATCTGTAAACGAGACATATTTTTGTTCTTGTGTTCATTGTCTTAATCAAATACTTCAAGACTTAGGCAATATGTGTGACCAATCTATTCATGTTCGGTAATGAAAACTTATACCGTTTGGATTTGGCATGGAGGAGTATTAGACACGCCTACAACTTAATTTTGCAGCACTTCAAGAATACATCGCATATATCAGAGGACACAATTAAGAAGATATGACAAGAGTGAACAACTTATCTTCTGCAGAGATGGACTTAGGACCTATGGCCATGCCTTAGTAACAATTTTATGTTTTTGTTGATACATTAATAGCTTACTTTTGATTGTTTAAGTTTTGGATTGCTTTTTAGATTGTTTAGTAGTATAATCACTTCAAACACATAGAGTATATAATTTTGTGATGTGTTGGGTTCATTTTCTGTATTTCAGGTGTGATTTTATTGTAAAAACAAATTTATTTTAAAAAAACAAGTTGGACGTCGATTAGTGTCAAAACCAACGTCTAATGATATCAGGTAATGCAGATCCGACATCTAAATGCTTATAGTGTTCACCCAGGATTTTCTCGCTTAGCGAACAAGTGGGACACTTAGCGCAACTCAACGTCGGTTGGAATACGGCCGAACGTCCAAATTATCTGACCACATGGAATTCGACGTCAATTGACGTCCAATGGAGAATCTGACGTTAACTTGACGTCTCCCAATATGACGTCGAGTTGGGTTAGACGTTGAACGTCCAAAGTAACAAAAGTTAAATGCCTATTTTGCAATAGTATATAGAAATTGATTTTCACTTTAATATTTTCAATATTTTTAGAACTATTCATATTTCTTCATGTTTGTTTTCTTTTTTCTCGAAATATGCTTTTTATTTTGTATTTTTTTAAAAGTTGTTCTTGATCCTCGTATTTTTAAATTGAAGAATTAAATTTTTGACTGAGGATATTTTTTTAGTTTATTTTATACTTGAATCTTGTAAATTCCATAACTCACTTTTCTCTTTCACCTTTCTTCTTTTTTTTCTCTAATTTTTTTATTTTTTTATCTTTACGCAGCAGCACCTCAAGGGATAAGATTTTCTTCTCTTGTAAATTTGTTTCCATCTATCTTCCTACAACCTTATATGAGAAGGGTAAAACCCTCATCCTTATTAAGTTTTGTTTTCTTCAAAAAAGCAAGCTTTTTTCTACTATTTTCTTGAGTCGAGAATCAATGAAGTGGTGGTTGTGCATGTATTCTCAAAATGTTCTATAAAATTTCTTAGTCTGTAGTGACTATAATAACATGTTAGATTCTGAAATCAAGTTCTTTCTTGTGTTTGTTTAGAACTTTTGTGGTTAGAGAACGTGGGAGGCCAAGAAGAATTTCTACATTAGGTGAGGGAAGCTAAAACTTAATTACTTACCAATTAAAATTTGTTTTGAATTGTTTTTGTGTATAAATTGGGACTTTTTCTCATGAAACGAGGAATGAGGGGTTGTGAAAGCAGTTCTAAAATGTTAGAGATTGTACAAAATATGTTAAATGTGATTAAGTTGAATGATATATTTGACATCTAAATGGGATTTTGATTGTTTTTTTTATATATATTAGTGTTAAAATGTAATATGATATTGAGTTTTTTTGAAAATTGAACAAAGTTTTGGAATGGTTTAACATTATAAAATTCAAGGTTTATAC
The DNA here is from genome assembly GCF_029865625.1 of Vigna umbellata. Lineage (NCBI taxonomy): Eukaryota > Viridiplantae > Streptophyta > Magnoliopsida > Fabales > Fabaceae > Vigna > Vigna umbellata. Next base: position 6,802,684 of record NC_142170.1, read on the forward strand.
TATATGCGATTTTGCAAACTTACTAGGTGAGTTCTCTTTGGGCAACCACCAAAACTGAATTTTATAGAGTTAGGAGAGGTCTTCTTGTTGGGCGAGAAGACCCTCTCTAAGCGAATGTCAAATTTGATTTATGGCCAACAATTAAGAGGATTTTGTCTCGTTAGGCGAATTAATCTGAATTTAGTTCTAGTGTTGGACTTTTTAAGCAAGTCATTCAATCGTTGGACGAAAAAACCTCTAGGGTTCACTCTCTAAGCAAATGAATGTTCTTGTTGAGTGACTCTATATGTTTCAAGTATAATGCATTTAAAGAGACATATGTGATTAATTCAAGAAGAGTAATAATACAAGGTTATTGAGATGTGTGTGTGACTGAGTAGTGTAGTTGAATTGTATGGCCATATGATTCCTAAGGAGGAATAACATGACATGTGAGTGTAGTGTTATGCATTTATCAGGGACACTCTTTCACTAGTACAAAAATCGCATACAACGTCGAATATTTTTGGGCTTTTAACGGCGAATTCGCGAACGTCATATCAGGAGACGTTAAATTGATGTCGAATTTAAAAAATTCGACGTTAAATTAACGTCGAATTTTGTCAATACAACGTTAACTTAACGTCGATTTTTGTCAATATATGATGTTAATCAATTTTTTTTGTTTTTTTAATTAATTGTGATCTATTTTTACAACTCTACGAGACCTAAAAAGTAGAAAAACAACAAATTTCAGTTTTTGGTATTTTATAAAGCAAGAACTATGAATGTGTAGTGTAGTATCAACAACAAACAACAATAACCAACAAAAAAAAGTTCAATCAAACAACAACAACGACAACAAACAAGTTCAACCAAACAACAACAAACAAGCTCAACAAAAAAAACAACAAACAAGTTCAACAAATAAGTTCTTCAAAACGAAAACGAAAACTAACCTTCAAAAGGTGAGTTCGTCGGAATAAAGTGTCGTCACTAGTGACAAAGAAAACATAATGCGCCTATGAAGGACAAGAGCACGAAAATAATCGGTCAAAACAAACGAAAATCATACATAAAGTAATTAATTAACATGCATTTGTATCAAATGAAAGAAAGATTATATGTGATGGTCGTCAAACTTCGTTCGAGAAAAGTTTGAAAAGAGAAGAGAGTCTCGCGCGTTAAGATAAATTGAATGAATTTTGAATCTTCCGCTCAAATTTTTATTGAATTCACTAACCTTTTAACGTCTAACGCTGGGGCATTCGACGTTTTATATCTTTTTACGTTGAATTACAATTCTAAACGATGTTTAATAATTGCATTTATTTACAAAAATTTCACCGGTCATTTTCAACTTTGGCTATTCAATGGTTGAAAGTTGAACGTGTGACGTTATACGCTGTTTTTGTACCAGTGTTTGGAAGTTACCTTTATACTCTACAAAACTCATGGACTTATAAAGGAAGGAGTCTAGGTCCAACTTTTGTAGGCTATAAAGTGAACTCACTTTGACATGAAATGAGAGAATGACATACCATTATTAAAATTTATAACATTGAGGATTTCATTTTACATGACAAAGAAAAGTTTCTAGAATTTGAGTGAATGTATAAATTTGGATAATTGAGAATTGTTCTATGATATATGAAATGAATATTTTCTAATTTGATTGAATTAAATCTTTCTATAGTTATTATATATGAATGTCTAAGTTATCACTAGCTTACCATTCTTTATTTGTTGGTTGTTTGTGTTTCTTTTGTAATGATCTCCAATAAAGTAAACAAATGAGATTTTAGGTGATGATGAGTTAGCCAATAGGTTGAGGAATGTTCTTGGAGTTTTATTTTTTAAGAAATATATATGTAAGATGGATTATAGTTTCATTGTCTTGTATAATAGTATTTTGAAGGATTTTAAATATGTAACATGAAAGTAATACTGTGGATTTAACATATAATTAATTTATTTGATGACTGATTTGCTTAATACTTAAACTCGTAGGAACGCAATAGAGTAGAAATATTATTTAGGTTATTACAAATTTTATATTTAGTATCACTTTACAAATTTACAAAAGAAATAGATTAGTATAATATATAATAAGTCATTTTGTGTAACTAAATTTAATATTTTGTGATAATTTTTATTTTAAATTTATGTTAGACGTTATACTTTAATATTTTAACATCTTAAAGTATATGAATTATTTGACATCATGAGAAAAATATTATTAAAAAATACAAAAAAGGTATAGAATCAAATCAAATCCATATGTAAGAAAAAATTACACATGGTTTTAGAAATAAGAAATTGAAATATATTATAAGAAAACAAATTATAACATATGTAACAACTTATCATACTATTTATATAAATTTTGACTTTTCAAATATAACGGTAAACTTATCCGCCCACACTAGCTATTTTCTCGAAATATATATATATATATATTAAGTTCTATAGTTTTTACAAAATTTCCTTTTAACAAAATTTACAGAAAAACTAACTTTACGTATGTTTTTAAGTTTGGTAACTAATTAATCAAATTTTAAAATACAAAAAAAAAACTAAATTTAACAAAAAAAAGTGGACCAACCTAAAACATATTTAACTAATTATTTTATTGTTAATTATGAATATTAACTAATTATGAAACACATGGGCAATCCAAAACAAAATCATAATTCTATTTCAAATTGGCAACCACAAAAGATACTGCACATGAGAAAAAAAAATATTTTTTGGACCATTGATGATCCCTTTTCTTTGAAAAAGTGCATGGGAGGGTGAAGATAAAAAGTGACCGACAAAGACGATTGCATGAAAAATATCACTATGAAAAAATTGTCTCTTTCTGCATAACATAAGTCAATTTTCCAACTTTTTTCCTCTTATAAATTTTATATTCCTTTATTACATTATCTTTTACTCATGAACTCATATTTTTGCCTTATATTTTTAACTTTTTAAATAAAACTTGATCACGTGATTAAAAACTAATTGTTTAAATTATTAAATCAAGCATTGTTTTCACATTTATAAACTTTGTTTAATTTTTTTCCAAAAATAATAATATTCCCGGACATGCTCAATGTGCACTAATTAATCTCTTTCCTACCACTTTTATCATTTTTAATTAATCTCCCATAGAAAAATATGTCTTTTAAAATGAAGTATGGCAACTTTTAGGTTTCGTAAAAAAATGTAATTATTCCAAAAGTATTCAAATTCTTCCTAATACTATCTAGATTGGAACGATTCATTTGTTTGAAAAATTATTACTAATATTACTTTTAAATTTTATTTTCTGTCATCATAAAATAGGATAAATCATGAATATACAAATTACGTAAATTTAAATCTCTCTCTTTTCTCTCCGAAAATAAATAAGATATTCATGTTAAGGAAACCATGCACAAAATGTACAAACTTGCTTTGCATAGACGATAAGTGTTATTAAAATACATAATAAAAACTATTGTTTATTAAGTATATTTAAGAAAAATAAAAAGGATTAATGAATATTCAACTTGTCAATACCATGGGGACATCCAGAGATAACTTCGTCAACATTCGAGGCCCATTACTTTTGTGAAAAAGAAAAAGTGTTTCATCCTACACCTTTAAAAATTTCACATTTAATCTTCTGACATCTCAATTTGCACCTCCAACTTTTTCAAAAAATTTATTTTTCAACTTTAATAAAAATATTTTTATTTTCTTCTCTTTTTTATTAAAGGCACTTTAATAAATATCTTTTAATTTTCTTCTCTTTCTTACCAAAGTCACTCTACACCACCTTAATAATAATTTAATTTAATTTAAAATTTAAATATTATTTAATATAATTTATATTTAATAATTATCAAAATATGATTTATATTATAATAATAGTTATATTAAAAAATAATAATTAAAATAAAAATAATAATAAAATTAAAATTAAAAAATGAAATAATAATAATAATATAAAATTTGATTTGATATGTTAAAATATATTAAAATATTAAAATATTAAAATAAGTTAAACAATTACTAAATTTTAAATAGAAAAAAAAATTAAATATGCTAACTGTTTTGTTTTTTATTTAAAATTTAATAAATATTTCATTTAAATGAAAATTATAATATTATTTATTATACTTTTATATTTTAATAATATATGATCGGATTTCCTTATCCGATTAATAAATTTTATTTTTTTAATTTAAATTTTAATAATTATTTAATTTGATTTAATATTTTAATACAATATAATATATTTAAATAATTTTAATGTCATTTTAAACACTATTTTCATTTTTATTATTATTACTTTTATTTTAGTTATTTTTACTTTTTTTAATAAAATTATTATGAAAATATAAATCATATTTTAATAATTATTAAATTATAAAATATAATAAATAAAATTATTATTTATAATTAAATTAAATATTTATTAAATTTTAAATAAAAAACAAAACCGTTAGGATATTTAAAATTTTTGTTTCTATTTAAAATTTAATAATTGTTTAATTTATTTTAATATTTTAATATATTTTAACAAATCAAATCAAATTTTATATTATTAGTATTATTTCACTTTTTTACTTTTTATTTTTATTGTTATTTTTATTTTAATTATTTTATTTTTATTTTTTAATATAACTATTATTATAATATAAATCATATTTTGATAATTATTAAAATATAAAATTATATTAAATAATATTTAAATTTTAAATTAAATTAAATTATTATTAAGATAGTGTACAGTGATTTTAGTAAGAAAGAGAAGAAAATAAAAGGATATTTATTAAAGAGTCTTTAATGAGAAAGAAAAAACATAAATGTATTTTTTATTAAAGTTAAAAAAGAAATCTTTTGAAAATGTTGGAGGTGCATATTAAGATATCAGAAGATTAAAGATGAAATTTTTAGAAGTGTAAAATGAATGTTGGAAGTGTAAGATGAAACAATAAAAATGAATTTCTTTCTGCTTTTTGGGTGTTACTCCCTCCACCACCACATTTTCTCTCTCCACCATCACATTTTCTCCCTCCACCTCCCCAATTCTATTATATATTTTCTGAATTACAAAACTAACCTTTTACAATTACAAAAATAACCTTTATACTTTTTAATTTTAATTATTTACTTTAACCCTAAAATCTATATTTTTACCCCTTCTCACCCACCTCCCAACCTTCTCAGATTCTCACTCAAACACCATCATTCTCATCTTCCATTTTTCCTCCATACAAGTTTTCTTCCTCCTTCAGCGGTAGGCGGTGTGCGGCAGTGCGGCGGTGGTGCGACGGTGAAGTGTGGTGGTGCTTTCTCTCACAATGATGATATTTTTAAATTTTTTTTTTAAATGTAATGCATATATTTTTGCTCTGTGCTGGGCTGCTCCTCTGCTTTTTTTCTGCTGTGTGCGTGTGTTGGGAGAAAGGAAGAAGATAACTAGGAAAAACGGAGGTCGGGCATCCGTTTGGATCTGAAACGGATGTCGAGATCCGTCGACGGATGTCGACATCCGTTTCAGATCCAAACGGATGCCCGACCTCCGTTTTTTGCCTGTATATTTAACGGTTGGGTCGTTTAACGGTTGGGTCGTTTCAATTAGCGTTGTAACTCGCTCTCTCTTGTTTCGAAAATTGTTTCTGTAGAAAAAATGGGATGAAGTGAAAAACGGAGTTGCTGCTATGGCAGTGTTTTTAGATTTTGCTGACGGTGAAGGAAGAGAACTGCACGGACATGTTGATAACAGCCGCACTACTTTAACATATTTCTATTTTCTCTTTTATGACCTGTAACTTTAAGGCATACATGTTTAAATTTTCCAATTTTAATTTATGTTTCCTTGTACATTGATATGAAGTTTAAATTTGTAATTTGAAATAAATTATTCAGATAAATTGCTTTTGATAATTTGAAAAAAAATGGCCCAGTTTGTTTGTCAGAAGTTTACAGCCTTACACGCATTAAACTAAATCAATATTATTTAATGATTTAGTAGCCAAATCCAATTTGGTTCATTTACCATTCAATTTCAAAAGTTAAATTTCACTTAACTTATTACATGCAGGCGAGTTGAACGGATGTGTCATTTAATTTTATAAAAAAAATACAATTTTTATTCCTTTTTAATATGAAAACTGAAACTAAATTTTAAATTATTAAACTAAATATGATAAGAAAATATCATATTAATATACATGTAATAATCATTATATATATATAATAGATTATCGATAAAATAAAATTTTAAATGTATAAATTATTGAGATTATTAAACCATAAAATTTAACAAAAGAGGAATAATTGTAATATGAAAGAAGGAAGAATGATAAAAAGAATGAATGTTCATATGAGATTTTAAACAATATTAACCATAAAATTTTAATAAGTGTAAAATAGAAATGAAAAAATAAAGAAAAGGGTAAAAGAGGAATGGGGTGGTGGAGGAACCAAGTTGTGGTGGTATAGGGAGTAACACCCCTGCTTTTTCTGTTCAAGGAGTTTCCTTTTCTTAGCCCAAATAGTTGAAAATAGGCCAATTCTTCCTGCACCCCATGTTTTGCTTCCTGCACTCCATAAAATATGAAATGTCCGTTTTACCCTTACGAATTTATCATGAAGAAGGAGATTATTTGCTTCACTTTCTTCCTTCTACTCTTGCAGCTTCTTTCGTTCTTTGCCGTTGAGTCTTTCTTTACTGCTTTCGTTTACAGTTGAAGGTTTATATAAGCTTTGGAATATCTGCACCAAGTTCTTCAACGATTGAATAAATGTATGCGTTTTGTTTTCCTTTCACTGTGGTATGCGGTGTTGCAGGTATAATCCAAGCTTCCATTCTCCAAGTACGAGAACATCAGCAATTTGTCATTGCCATGCCGACAATGTCATTGCATACATGGTGTTCAGATGATGAAACAAAACAGTGGTGATTAAATACCAAGTCGCAACCACCAAACTCACGCACACAGGCCAAGCAATGAGTTCGATGAACTACATGATGTGTACGAGAGATAACCGTAAACCTCTTTCTTGGGTGGTCGGTCTCAAACACAGTTTTTGTAATCAAATATGTATGATAAAATTCATCTTATCATATTATAAAAATTTAATTAAATATATTAAAAACAGGATATATAAAGAACTTTTTAGAAAAGAAAATAAAAGCATAATATAACAAAATCAGTTACAAATATATAAGTGTTACTATCAAAATTAGTTTCTAGAAAATCTATACTAATAATAATATGATTTCAATTTCAAGAAAATTTATGTTAATACCCACAGTTTTTAGAAAATCTATGCTAATACCCTTCAAGTTCGACAATAAATGTCATAAAAACTCAACTTCGATATAAAATTATAAAAAATTATATGATAAGAGGTTTAATTAACTGTTATTCATTCATAATTTAACTGGAAGACGAAATGAAGAGAAGATGAATGAGGCCTTGTAGAAGAATTTGAAGGAGTGGCGTGGATATAAGAAATGGAAATAATATATATTATAAGAAGACAGTTTTGCTTGGGCTCAAATTTAGTTATTTGATTTTGAGGAGTTGATGCATAAGCAAAGCAACAAAAAACTTTAAAATGGATCATCCTAGGTGGTTTATCATATAACAATGCATAGGAACATTTAAAATGCAATAATGGAGTAGACTATATGAATAGCTTGTTGAACAAAATAAGACCAAAATATTTGAGATAGTTAAGCTTAGTTAAACAAAACTCAAATAATATTTAAAATATATTGATGTTTACGTTCAATAACACTAGTTTTGTTTGAGGTGTTTTAACACATGTTATATGATAAAAAATATTTTTGGATAAAAAAAATTAGTTAATAAAATTCTACTCCATTATCACTTCCAAAACATTTGAGTTTAGAATGAAATTGAATTTCAGTCAATAAAATAAAGGACCGCGATATTCCAACAACGCATTTTTAACACTATTTTGACAACGCCACGTGTCGTCACCTGATTGGTTCGTTTAAAAATTTTTTTTTTTTTAAAACCTATGACCGTAACCCTTATTTTGAGTGAAAATCCTAAAATACCCCTTTCCCTTTCTCTGTTGCATTGCAAACGAAGGTCCGTTCTCTTGAGAGGTGGAAGGTCGCGTTTCGTGTCGCTTCGTTCCATTTGCATGGTGTTGTCTCCAGCCAGTTTCGTCTCCTGTTATCGTGCGGAATGGCAAGTTCCGGTGACGATTGTCCGCCGACGAAGGTAAGTGGTTTTCCATTCCATGTCGTAGCTTGGTTATTCGGTTTGGGCATCTCGTAGCATGCTTATTTGATTTGGGTTAATGTTTGGGGTTCGTATCGTTGTGTTGTGGTGCTTGGGTTATTGGGTTTCGTTGTTTTGATGATTTGATTTTGGTTTATGCAGTTGAGTGTTCGTCACTCTTTTTCGACAAAGTATATATGTACTTTGAACGAACGCTTGACAGAGGAGCATCGGTCATTGATTGCGACGACTCCATTTGCGTGGTTTTTAGATGTCAATGTCAATGTTAAACTAGGTAGAAATATACTGAGTGAGTTATTGGGTAAGTGGGACGACTGTAGTAGTGGTTTTTTAGTTGGGAATAAAGTTTTGAATATAAATGAAAATGATATTTATTTAGGGTTGGGATTGAGTATAGATGGTGCAAATATTAACTTAAAGGAAGAGCTGGGCAATACTGAATGTGTGAAATACATAGGCAAAGGAACAAAGGAATTGAATTCAATATACAAAATTCTAATGCGAAAACACAAGAAAAAGATCCCTTGTTCTCATTTTTGTAGCCTTTACCTCGTGGTAGGGATAAGTGAGATTTTATTTCCAAAACGTAGCGGGAAAGTGTTTCCCGTAATGTTTAATCTTGTTGACAACTTAAGTGCTTTGGGTAGTTATTGTTGGGGTAGTGTACTTTATCGTTTTCTGTTACATAGTTTGTGCAAAGCTTCAGAAGGCTTGAAGAAAGGCAAAGGTATTTCAAACGTTTACGTCGATGGTTGTATGTACATGCTGCAGGTAATTAATAGTATTTGATGTAATTACTTAAATTGTTTTTTGAATTAAGTTTCTTACAAGTTAAGATGATTTATTTGTCTTAGGTATGGTTTTTTGAGCTCTTTGTTCCACCAAAAGGTCCTATTGATAAATTTCCACGAATATTGCATTGGATGAATATAAGTGTTGGAGACAAGTTCGTTAAACGGTGTATGGAGACAGGTTTGGTAAGTTGTTTGTTATCGAAAGTTTTGTTATGTTTTCATATATTGACAAAAGTTGTGTAATCTGTAATGTGTTGTTAAATTTCAGGTTGTTGACGATGTTTATGGTGGTCCTTCAACGAAGGATAAGGAGGAATACAGACCAACACCTAAAAGAAAGGATGCTAAACCAAGAGGAAAGAAGAAACAAAAAAGAATTCGCAGAGAAACTTTTATGCGTGCCTTAGAGGAACAAGAATTTCTAATTGAAGAACTTAAAAGGAGGGTTGCAACTTTGGAGGCACAATTGGCTGAAGAGAAGGCAAGAAGGCAAAATAAAGATGACGTTCGACAAAGTGTGCCTCGTACAGAACCATCTGTGAACATTGGTTTTGTATCCCCTACTGACATTCACGGAAATGAACAACCTTTGAAGACGTATGTTAGGGTTGGATCACGAAGGCGTTACAAGGGAAGAGCACTTAGGACTCCATACACCGGGACCGTAGTGCTTAGAATAAAAAATGAGTGATCTGTGTATTTAGTTGATTGAAAATGTTATTTGGAAAGTAATGAAAATTGTAATCATTGTAAATAGATTAAGAAAACAATGTTTAATGTATCCGATTTAGTTCAATGAAATAAAATTTGAGTTTTGGTTTGAATTGGTCTCATATTTTATCTATTCAATACCATTGTTATTATGAGTTGTGGGTTTGTCGATTTCAGAATGTCGTAATTTTTTTTGTCTCCTAAGTTGCAGGGTTGTTTGTAAGATGTTGGTGTTTGAGTGGTCATTTTGAGTAACATGTGATGTGATGTGAGTCCAAGGAGTGTGGGGTGACCCCTCATGAGTTGGGGGAGCAAGCTGTGCAAGGAATGACTCAGAGTGCTGAAAAAAGGGTCTGGTAATCGTTTACAGAACCCCTGTAAACGATTACCCGAGAGAAAATGCCAATTTGTACAGAAACTCCAACACAGGTACTCAGTCAGGTGAACAGGGGTCACCATTGGAAAAAAAACTGAGTTTTAGGCACTTCTGCACCTGTCTGAGGCTGGTGCAGGTGTTACAATGGTGGGAGAGGGTGGCTGGTGATGTGATGTGAGTCAAAGGAGGGTGGGGAGACCCCTCATGAGTTGGAGGAGCAACCTGTGCAAGGAATGACTAAGAGTGCTGAAAAAAGGGTTTGGTAATCGTTTACAGCACCCCTGTAAACGATTACACGAGAGAAAATGCCAATTTGTACAGAAAGTCCAACACAGGTACTCAGTCAGGTGAACAGGGGTCACGATTAGAAAAAAAACTGACTTTTAGGCACTTCTGCACCTGTCTGAGGCTGGTGCAGGTGTTCTAGTGGTGGGAGAGGGTGGCTGGTGATGTGATGTGAGTCCAAGGAGGGTGGGGAGACCCCTCATGAGTTGGAGGAGCAACCTGTGCAAGGAATGACTAAGAGTGCTGAAAAAAGGGTCTGGTAATCGTTTACAGAACCCCTGTAAACGATTACCCGAGAGAACATGCCAATTTGTACAGAAAGTCCAACACAGGTACTCAGTCAGGTGAACAGGGGTCACCATTTGAAAAAAAAACTAAGTTTTAGGCACTTGTGCACCTGTCTGAGGCTGGTGCAGGTGTTACAATGGTGGGAGAGGGTGGCTGGTGATGTGATGTGAGTCCAAGGAGGGTGGGGAGACCCCTCATGAGTTGGAGGAGCAACCTGTGCAAGGAATGACTAAGAGTGCTGAAAAAAGGGTCTGGTAATCGTTTACAGCACCCCTGTAAACGATTACCCGAGAGAAAATGCCAATTTGTACAGAAAGTCCAACACAGGTACTCAGTCAGGTGAACAGGGGTCACCATTTGAAAACAAACTGAGTTTTAGGCACTTCTGCACCTGTCTGAGGCTGGTGCAGGTGTTACAATGGTGGGAGAGGGTGGCTGGTGATGTGATGTGAGTCCAAGGAGGGTGGGGAGACCCCTCATGAGTTGGAGGAGCAACCTGTGCAAGGAATGACTCAGAATGCTGAAAAAAGGGTCTGGTAATCGTTTACAACACCCCTGTAAACGATTACCCGAGAGAAAATGACAATTTGTACAGAAAGTCCAACACAGGTACTCAGTCAGGTGAACAGGGGTCACCATTTGAAAAAAAACTGAGTTTTAGGCACTTCTGCACCATTCTGAGGCTGGTGCAGGTGTTCCAGTGGTGACTTTTAGTTTTACAGACAACTGCAGTGTTATTAAGTGGTATTGGTTAGTAGTATTGGTGTTTTACTCACAACTGCCATGGTATTAAGTGTATCATAAATTGAACATTACATAATAAATGTCGAGAATTGAGGAACCATTTTGAAACTAAACAACTTCATTTAATTAAATACTTGAAATGATCAAAGCAGGAACTGGAGTACATAGTTCTTTAAAATGCAGTAAAGAAAGCCTAAACAAGCAATTTTAAGTCTGAGGATTGTTTCCAGAAGCACTTGGCAAGTGTTGCAGTTGTTCTTTAATGTTCCCAACGCGTGATTGCAACGCATCAAACCTTGTAGTGATGACCATGTCCATGTTTCCAAATCTTGTTTCAAGGGCATCAAATCGAGTTTCAAAGGCATCAAATCTTGTACCAACAAAGGTTTGAAGTTGTTCTATGCGGTTGATGACATTATCTAGTGTTGTAGATGAACTGCCTTGTTCATCATCTTGTCCTTGATTATGTTGACCTTCTTGTAAGGGGGGATGGGGGGGCGTTGCCTTTGGGAACCCATTCTCCTTCATCATTTTGCATATAACCAAATGATGCTACAACTTCACAACCAATTCTTTGCTTGAACTTCAGTTCTGAAATGGGATAACTTTCAGTAGGCACTTCAAAGTGTTCCATCAAGATGGTTATCAAATGTGGATACGACAACTTTGCGTTCTCCCTTAATGCTCTTTTCATCTTATATCTAATAAGATGTCCCCAGTTAATGTGAATGGAATTGAAAAATGCCCATAGCAGCATAATATCCTCTTCGGATGCTTGACCAATATTGGTTGCACGAGGAATTAATACTCTAGTGAGAACGTAATGAAGTATCCTTGGTTGAACCTTCATTTGCCCCGCTAGTATTCTAGATTGTATGGCTGCATCATCTCTACACACTAGTTGCCTTGCAGTGACAGAATCGTATTGTTCTTTCCACTCATCTACAACTTTGCCTTCGTAACAAACACCATCAGATGGGAGATTAGTCAGTTGTTGAAAAAGATTACGGCTCACCCTAATTTTTACACCTCTAACTTCGCTTCGAATAACCCTAGTATCCGATATTGACATGTTGCTATAGAACACTCTGACTAATTGTGGGTGGTAATGTCTTCTTAAACACACAAATTCAGTCAGCCCAGCTTCGTGTAATATGTCATAGAATTGAAAATTTTTTCCTTGAAAGTATTCGTCCTCTAGATACTTACTCTCCAAAATTTCCCGATTTACGAAATGTTGGGCATATTTCTCTTGTTGCTCATCCGACGAGAAGAGATCATTGGTAAGCGTTGGAGGGGATGACGATGGTGATGGGGTTGGACTCCGCCGACGGCGACGTCCACCAACGGAAGAAGATGCCTTTTGTTTCTTCGTTCCACGATCAGCCATTCTATTTCGTTTAGGGTTTTGCACTGAGAGAAGAGAGGTTTTCGAAACGAATTTGAGGAAGGATGTGTTTTGGGCGGTTATGAACACGATTGCAAGTTATACACGTTATGTAGTGGGATAATTTGGTTTAATTAACTGAACACAGTAATCGATTACCAGAGCCTCGTAATCGATTACCAGACCCTCGTAATCGATTACCTGAGCCTCATAATCGATTAGGATAAAAATCCTGGTGTGGTCATATGCATTAGATACATTCATTAAAGGAATTTCATGGATGACCATTTTAACTTACAAAAACTGAAAAAAGTAACAAAATAAGCAGCAAACAACTTGTATATATTAGTTGATGTTGTTATCGAAATTGTTATGTACAGCTGACAACAACGACATAAATCCAAAATGACCCATTTCGGTATCTTGTGATAGTTGGGTAGTGTCCGCTTCAAATTGTTCACGGTGATCACATTCAACAACATTACTTGGTCTTTCGCCCTGAAACAACACAACTACTAAGTTAAACATAATTGATAGACTAAAAAGTATTTAATAAATATTTTGACCGTAAATAATGACTCACGCATTGTTCGGTGGGTGGTGTTGAAGTGTTTGTGAATGAAGTTGACTTTCTTCTTTTGGTTTTTTTCTCAACAGTGGACTTCAACCTATTTGTGCGTGGACGTCCTTTTCGCTTAACAGTTGCAGGACTGTGTACAAGGACATCAGATGTTCCAACTGGAGTAAGTGGTATTGACGTGCATGCACCAGTATCGTATCTTAGTTGGCCTGCATCACTGATGATGTTATTTGTCATGGAAGAACTGAACCCAAATTTTGTACCCAAACAATTAAGTTCTTTTTCCAATTCAGTACTAGCTTCCTCAGACTCACATGCACAACAGTTTGTATCTTTGCATCCGTGGTTCATTTGTTGAATTACTATACGATGCTGTTATTAGTGTGTGTCTTCTTCGAATGTTTTTGCTCCATCGCCTCAAAATGTATTGTGAGGGAACACTGTAAACATCTTCTTGGCCAAATACCAACAGGGAATGGCGACATATAATTCCTCTAAACTCAAAGAGGTGGCAAGAGCAAGTGGTTGTCTGTGTGATGGGATCAAATTGAACTTTGTAAAATTTATTCGGTACACGATTACCCTCCCACATTCGTTCCTCTTTTACAGTGTAAGTGTTCCAGAAGTCCTCCTTTAAGGTGTCTTTGATGAAACAATTCATCCTTGAACGTAATTCAGTTTGGACCTCCTCAAACTTTGCATGTGTGTATTCCATTTGAAATTGTCTCTCAATTGGTGACTGAGAACCACATGCAATAGTGGTGTTCATGGAGGAGAAGTCGGCTTCTATTTCCTTCTGCGCCTTTACCCTAAGTGCATTGTCGTATTGGACCACAAATTGTTGAAGTGTTGTTGTAGAATTGATAAATCCATCAAAAAAGGCATTCATTCCCTCACTTCTCTGAGTCGTAGACATGCCTGCCCAAAAATCTTTTTTCAAGTAACACGGGACCCATTTATGTCTCTCTTCGTACAAATTACATAGCCATTCATTTTCCTCCAATCCATGTTTGGTAAGTAGTTCCTTCCAACCATTTTCAAATTCTGTTGGACAAACACAATCATATATAAGCGCATGTAGTTCGGTTTTGATAACGGGATTATTTCTATACCCGTGCAATTTTTCAGGCAACTTCTTAAGGATGTGCCATAAACACCACCTGTGCCTCGTATGAGGAAACACTTGTTCAATAGCGTTGGCCATTGCTCTGCATTGGTCAGTAATAATACCTTGAGGAGTCTTATTACGCATGCATCTTAGCCAACATTGGAACAACCAGACAAATGAGACAGTGTCTTCCGAAGACAACAATCCACAACCAAGTAAAATCGAGTGTCCATGATGGTTAACTCCAACAAAAGGCGCAAATGGCATGTCGTACTTATTTGTTAAGTAAGTGGTGTCAAAGGAAACAACATCACCGAATTCTTCACATGCAGCACGACTTCTTCCATCAGCTCAAAACACACTACAGATTTTATTCCCTTCATCCAGAGCAATGTCATAGAAGAACTCGTTATTTCTATCTTTCATTGACGAAAAGTGTCGTAGGAGTGCTTGACCATCACCATCCTTACATAAAGATCTTCTGTGTTGGCCAATGTAGTTTCGAGCGTCCCGCTCCACAAAGTCCATCTTTTCATATCCCCCCGCATCGTTCACAATGCTAAGGAAACTCTTATTTAACCTAACTCCAGCATCGTGGTTGACCTGCAACGTGTGTTTTGCATGCATGCTTAACTTTCTATTGGCTGCAAATAGTTTGGAGTTATTTGGACAAAGATCATGGTTGTGGTCTAGAACAACGGTCCTTATAAACCACTTGTCATCCTTCTTTGCAATGGTTATCCCAGCAGGACATTGGTTAATTTGACTTGGAAGTGTTTTTACCACTGGTTTGACCGAAGACATATTTTCCCTCCCTTGAACAAACTATTCTGAGGTAGTAGACGTTGTTGTCTTTATCTTTTTTAGAAGTTCTAGTCCGCACGGCAAACCCACGTCTAATGGCGTAGTTTGTGTAAAAAGTTTTTGCTTCAACCATTGAGTCAAAAACACATATGCACTGTTGGGTCAATCTCCATTAAACTTTCATTGGGCTCATCAACATTGTCATTATAGTCATTCCCTTGATCCCCATCCATTGTGTGCGTTGACATTAAACCCACCTTTAGAGATAAAGCAAATTATATTCACTCATCACACTTACCACTATGACCACTGGCAACTACAAAAATAATGAAAATAAAATCTTTTCGAAGAACTTATTAAAACGTACCCTGGTGAAAAATCGTGTGCCCTTTAATGAAGGTCAGTGGTCCTAACCAACCTCATCTTCTACATTTAAGTCCACCATAAATGATCCTTATGTGCTTCTCACCAAACCTCCGAACTTCGTTGTGGCCCTTCTCTTTAATGAACACCCGGGTAAGTTGTCTGGAAGTGCTTGGTCAATGGAAATAAGTGTGAACGTTGGGGTTGTTGACGCAGCTGTGTATTCCCGCCAAAGGTCATATTTTTGCCTTGTCAAACACGTATTTGCTTATCCTGTGAAAGCATGCATTGATGGTTGTCAGCATAAAGTTTCTCTCTCCTAACCCCCAATCAATGCTTTTCACTTTTAAAGGCTACCCATCAAATCAGACTATCTCCCCAGAATTAATGTAACTTGATTTTAATAAGTTAAGTTAATGGAAATAGATATAATATTAATATTTTTTTGGTTACATTGATTTCATATAATTTCATCGTTCACGTACTTGTATTTCAATTTCGGGGAGAAACCAATTGTGTAGGCTTCAATCAGGTGACAGTATCTGTAACCCGTTTACCATTGTTTAGTTGTGAGTGACTTCTTTAATCATCCTACTCATGTATCGTCCTTAACCTACAATTTTTATGTGGACAGGAAATTTCTGCATAATCATGGATGCATGGGAAGACCTTGTTTATGATGATGATGTCCTTGAATCGTTTTTGAAAAAATGCGATGCTTTCGCAACGCTTATTCCTGGTCCTGCAGGTAACATCCAAGCAGCTTTCATGAATAGAACGGGAACAGAACAACCGAAATCGACACAAGAATTTGCTCGTGATGTTGCTGACGCAACCTATGAACGAGATTTCAACTCCAATGGTTGGAAATGGGCACAGATGTTTATTGAACACCACGGTACACTGAATCTCATACACGCTTCCAAGAACATTATTACCTTTACTACTTGTAATTTGTTTTCATATTGTTTTATCATAGGTCTCGTAAAGGATGGAAAATTCGAGAACGTTAACTCCCTCCAAGAGGCAAAAACAGCTGAGGTCCTTCCATTGGTGGTTTGCATATTGAAAGAGTGCAAGCCCAATGGGTTGTGAGATATGCAGTTGACTCTTAAGGACCCAACTGCCACGATGAAGGCTTCCTTGCACAAGAAAGCTCTTGAAGATCCTGAAATTGCAGAAAATATCGCAGTTGGTTCCGTTATCATACTCAATCTTATAAGCCATCAAATTTGTACTTAACTACCATAATTATTTTATTGGTATTTAAGTGTTCTTCTTCTTACAAATTCCGTTTGTACATTTAGGTCCACCCCTTCACTGCATTTAGGCAAAACCACTACCTCAATATTACGCATCGCTCTATAGTGAAGGTATTTCCAGCTGAAGTTTCTCCTCCTACAATTGACCTTGTTAAGGCGACACCAAAACCTGTCATTCAACTTCCTATGTGGGCAGAGAAGGAACTCAATGTGGATGACATCCTCCGCAAATTTGTCCGTCCATCTGACCAACCATCAACGTCCAATCAAGCAGACAACCAATAGTGGGTTTAGGATAACTGTAATTTTATATGAACACAATTATAAGTATTTCATGGATAACTGTAATATTTGAAACGTACAATGTATCATTTTGTTGTGTATGTTGTGTACCTGAATCTCTATTAATGGTTTGTTATAATGAATTTATTTATGTCATACAAAATGGTGCCTAAAAGTCACTTTTCTTTCCAATGGTGACCCATGTTCACCTGACTGAGTACCTGTGTTATACTTTCTGTACAAAATCCATTTTCCTCTCGGGTAATCGTTTACAGGAGTGTTGTAAACGATTACCAGACCCTTTTTTCAGCACTCTTAGTCATTCCTTGCACAGGTTGCTCCTCCAACTCATGAGGGGTCTCCCCACCCTCCTTGGACTCACATCACATCACCAGCCACCCTCTCCCACCACTGGAACACCTGCACCAGCCTCAGACAGGTGCAGAAGTGCCTAAAACTCAGTTTTTTTTCCAATGGTGACCCCTGTTCACCTGACTGAGTACCTGTGTTGGACTTTCTGTACAAATTGGCATTTTCTCTCGGGTAATCGTTTACAGGGGTTCTGTAAACGATTACCAGACCCTTTTTTCAGCACTCTGAGTCATTCCTTGCACAGCTTGCTCCTCCAACTCATGAGGGGTCTCCCCACCCTCCTTGGACTCACATCACATCACCAGCCACCCTCTCCCACCACTGGAACACCTGCACCAGCCTCAGGCAGGTGCAGAAGTGCCTAAAAGTCACTTTTTTTTCCAATGGTGACCCCGGTTCACCTGACTAAGTACCTGTGTTGGACTTTCTGTACAAATTGACATTTTCTCTCGGGTAATCGTTTACAGGGGTTCTGTAAACGATTACCAGACTCTTTTTCTAGCACTCTGAGTCATTCCTTGCACAGCTTGCTCCTCCAACTCATGAGGGGTCTCCCCACCCTCCTTGGACTCACATCACATCACCAGCCACCCTCTCCCACCACTAGAACACCTGCACCAGCCTCAGACAGGTGCAGAAGTGCCTAAAAGTCACTTTTTTTTCCAATGGTGACCCCTGTTCACCTGACTGAGTACCTGTGTTGGACTTTCTGTACAAATTGGCATTTTCTCTCGGGTAATCGTTTACAGGGGTGCTGTACCAGACCCTTTTTTCAGCACTCTGAGTCATTCCTTGCACAGGTTGCTCCTTCAACTCATGAGGGGTCTCCCCACCCTCCTTGGACTCACATCACATCACCAGCCACCCTCTCCCACCACTGGAACACCTGCACCAGCCTCAGACAGGTGCAGAAGTGCCTAAAAGTCACTTTTTTTTCCAATGGTGACCCCGGTTCACCTGACTGAGTACCTGTGTTGGACATTCTGTACAAATTGGCATTTTCTCTCGGGTAATCGTTTACAGGGGTTCTGTAAACGATTACCAGACCCTTTTTTCAGCACTCTGAGTCATTCCTTACACAGCTTGCTCCTCCAACTCATGAGGGGTCTCCCCACCCTCCTTGGACTCACATCACATCACCAGCCACCCTCTCCCACCACTGGAACACCTGCACCAGCCTCAGGCAGGTGCAGAAGTGCCTAAAAGTCACTTTTTTTCCAATGGTGACCCCTATTCACCTGACTGAGTACCTGTGTTGGACTTTCTGTACAAATTGGCATTTTCTCTCGGGTAATCGTTTACAGGGGTGCTGTAAACGATTACCAGACCCTTTTTTCAGCACTCTGAGTCATTCCTTGCACAGCTTGCTCCTCCAACTCATGAGGGGTCTCCCCACCCTCCTTGGACTCACATCACATCACCAGCCACCCTCTCCCACCATTGTAACACCTGCACCAGCCTCAGACAGGTGCAGAAGTGCCTAAAAGTGACTTTTTTTTCCAATGGTGACCCCTGTTCACCTGACTGAGTACCTGTGTTGGACTTTCTGTACAAATTGCCATTTCCTCTCGGGTAATCGTTTACCAGGATGCTGTAAACGATTACCAGACCCTTTTTTGAACACTCTTAGTCATTCCCTTGCACTACTTCGTCCCCCTACTCATCACGAGTCACTCCACACTTCTTGCGTTCACATCAATCACCAACACCCATCTCCCCACTCAGAACTTGATCAAATCCTTCCCATTAATTACCATTAATTTTAGTGAAAATGGTCTCGTACTTTTCAAATTTTTATTATAATGCTGCGTTCATTTTTCAATCACTAATTTTGTCATTATAACAAACACAAACACAAAGTAAAAACAATTCATTTCGACATCCAACCACTAATCTTATTACAAACACATACTGTACATTGTCAAATAACATTAGGTACATATTTGAACATCTTATACATGTCAAAATTTGATAATTTCTTAGCAATCCTAGACAATGTCGTATAGCTGTAGGGCTTCCATTCTTCTAATGTTGTCGTTGTCCAAGATCCAATCACACACATATTTCTTTCTAATCCCAAGCAGCTCCTCCTGAAACCAACATTTTCCACATTAGAAACCAGGACATACAAGAATATTATCAAACACACAGTTCCAACTTACAGTTGTATATTCAGGCATGCTTTTCCCGTTGTATTTTTCATCTCCATCCCAGATTTCCATTGCTTTCAACATTATTACTCCACAATCATGTCTGAAATAATATACCCACAACATCAGATTACTTTTGCCCATATACATCACAATATAATCCGGCAGTACAGTTGAAGAAACTTACAAGTTCGGTTGGGATGGGATATTTGCTTGTTTAACTGTCAAAGGACCAATACTACCTTCCGGTGTATTCATCAGGATGCAAAAAAACCGTGCCATATTTTCAGCCTACCAGTTAACAAATACAATAAATACTTAAACAATACAGGGTTATGTCATAATCACACGGTAATCAACAATGAAAGATGTCGAATCTTACAACGGCTGTGTCTATCCTTTTGCGGTCTCTAATCCCCTTCCCCAATGAATCAATCACAAAAATCTCCATTGACCTCAATTTCACTGAATAACACCACCAATGATCATCGTGGACAAATGGCAGAAACAACTACAAAAAATATAAACAATTTCAGTAACACATTTACAACCAAAAGTCGACAAAATTTGCAAATTCAAGGTTACTCACAAAGTCCGCTGTGGCTAATTCTTCAAGTCCAAAATGATCGGAACGCAAATAACTGTTATAGTTATGAAGCGTGAATACATGGCGATTCTGTGGACGTCTCCTATAATCTGTAAGAATATGGTGCTGTGGACAATTTCAAAATCATCAATAAAAAATCGATCAAAAATACTTTCTTCAATCATAAATATGATACAATATCAAATTTTATTTACCGAGTATAACGGACTAAAATGAATCCTCTTAACAACACCGCACAACCTTTTCTCAAAGTACATAAAGATCGTAGAAGCAAATAACACCACCTACACAATAAAAAAATTTCACATTACTAACATAAACTAAAACATGAAACACAACCAAATCTGACAATACTAACCATGTTATCAACGTATTTCATTGGGGCCAAAGTGTAAATTGAAGTCGTGCACAAGCTTTGGCCAATTATTTCGCTTACAACCCTAAACATACAAATATTAGTCAATCACAAACAATACATATTCCTCAACCACAACTACAATTCATACCATATACCTGTGTACGTAAATCTCTCTGATGTTGACTGCTGTATACAATTGGTTTACATCAACACTAGTGCTTGGATCACCAACAAAACTCCGCAATGGGGGTATAGCCAATGGCACGACCTCCCGTTCTTCTTCATCAGCATCATCATCTATTTCAATAAAATTAATGTTACCAACAGTTTTATCATCCCCTCTTACTTCAGTATGTGCACCTAGGGGGTCATCAACTTCATTTCCATCACCTTCTTCTTCTGCCCCAACTTCAGCATTCTCCTCACCTCCAACTCCATGTCCTTCATCAACTCCACCCCCAACCTCTTCATCAGTGCCACATGCATCTGCTTCATGAAAGATTGGAGTTTGATAAATTTCAAATAACTCCATAGTCAGAACTCCAATCTTCGCATTCAATGCTCTGATATCTTCGTTGTTTTTCCTCAATCTCTCCTCCGCACCTGCTTCCCATGCCCTACATCAGAGCTTTCGTCATCATCATCATCATCTTTGTCAACCTTGGATCCTTCACCCAAGGATCCTTCATTCATTCCTCCGTCATCCATGTTGAAAGCTGCACGGATTTCCGGCCTATGACGATCTTCATTTCGTACATACCACTCCATATTTAACTGCACCAATAGCACACAACAAATTCAGACAAAATAGACAATCCATTTTAACATACAAAATAACGAAAAACAAAACACTTACATCTCCGGTCATAAAAATATGTTCAATTTTTTCGGTCCTTGATTTAAACGGGAACCACCTCATTATGCGCGGGAAAAACCGGTGCGAAGGATGACCATGCAAAGAAAGTCTCTCAACCGCCCAAGCCTAAAATATCATAAAATTATTTTATCAAACATAATTCACAATGTTCTGCACTACATCAAAATAGTGAACTACATATCATATTACCTACAACACTGCCACATTGCCACTGAGAGTGACTGACTGGGGGATACCTGCTCCCACAATTTTCTTCTTACATTTATTTAAATTCTCTACAATATGTTTATGTACACCGGTGCACCAATCATATAGACACAAACGGTCTAAGTCATCTAACACTCCAAAAGGCATGTGACAAACATGCCTTGATTTCCTAGGGAAATAGAAAACAACCAAACAAACTAATATATATAACCTACACACTACATCAACATCAATGTTTTTATCATCAACAATGACATTAAACATGTCCGTCAAGTCCTTCAAACTGATGGTTTTTGATTTGAACATTTCACCAACCAATCCACCAACTACTTCATCAAAGGGAATCTCTAAACCACCTACTTCTAAACCTAAGCTCATCAACACATCAACAACTCTAAAGGGCACCAACTTTTGACTAACTCTAAAACTGTTATCATTTCCAACCCACCTGCAAACCATAACCTTCAATAATTTTAAATTCACCTCCACAGGCCTTTGAATATTCAAACACCACATAAATGGTGTCATCCTAATTCGATCCACATGACACTGTCGGAGTAAACGATTCATTTCAATAATGATCGATGAATCCATCGAGATAAGAAGTCGCCACTACAAAAAAAATCATAAAAAATTATTACTAACTACAATCCGTAAGATAATTAAATAATATATAAACACAAAATTTAATTTTTTTCTTACACTTGCTTTTTTCCCTTCCATTGCAACGGCCCTAACAAGATAACATTCCACACTCAGTTATATCATTCAACTTAATGAAAACCAAAAACACAGTGTAAAACACAATGTCAGGGTCGCCCATTTTTACTTACACCAATAAAAACGGATACCACTGCTCGACGACCTCCTCCACCAGACGCGAAATGCACAACAAAACAACCACACCCGCTTTCCGAATGCCAAAATGTAAGGGTTTCTCTGTGGACGACAGACCCACACAAAGGATGGAAGGGTTGAACGCTGTGGGTAGGGTAAAGATGGAACACACAGCCACAGAGATCCTCCAAGGTTTCAACGCACGTTTTCAAGAAGGAGGACAGAACGAAACCGAGGATGGAAGCTTCGAAGACGGAAAGAGAAGGAAGGCTTGAACGAACGAGAAGACGGACGACACAGCGAGAGAGCGACACTGAAGAAGGAAGGCTTGAACGAACGTCTTTCGCACCCTAAACCGCCAAACCCAAATCTTAAAATTTTAATCTGGAAATCCCAAAATACCCCTCGCCCCGTAACCCTTTCTCTGGTTTATTTTCAAATTAGTGAGCCAATGCACAGCTGCCACGTGCCGTTGTCAAAACTGTGTCAAACTTTTGTTGTCCAAATAACATTTTCCTAAAATAAATTCAATGTGTGAGTTCGATATTTAAATTTTATAAACTTAACTAAGATAAAACAAGAGAAATTGTTAACTAAAGTATAATTATTAAAAAAATAATTTTCATGGAATATTATGTATGGTTAAATAATAAACCTAAATATTATACAATATTTGACCTTTATGTGTACTATGAATGTTAAAATATAAAATTATTTATTTTTAGTTTTTGGTATTTTTGGATTGTAATATTACATTTCATTTTGTACATTAGCATGAGTTTAAAAAAAGGTGCTAATTATTAATGAAAAAGACAAATAGAAACTTTAAATAATCACAAGTGATGAAAATACAAGTATGTGTATTTAAGAGATAGGCTTTGTTATAATATAAGGTACAAAAGAAGACAATTTTGGTGTTCCTATGATTCATACAGATGGAAATAGAACAAAAGCACATGCTTACACATGTGCAGATCACATGCCTTATAGATCCAAACCAAACATCATACATGAAAAAGAAGATAAAAACTATGTTTGCTTTAAGTTGAACCAAATGTGTTGGAATCTTTGTCTTGAATTTATGGGTTCTACAAATACAACCATGAAACATGATCCTTCTCCATCTATAAAAATAAACAAAAAAAATCGAGGTATGATTGTGTGCATGCTTCATCTTGTTCCAGCATTTTCTGACAGGTAGCTTAGGTAACCAAAAAGTTCTGATCACAATCATCTCAAACCATAACATTGCAGGGCCTTAACATTAATTAATTAATTAAAATAATAACAGATTAAACTACTCATTCCTATATTTAATGAACTACTTGAAGATTAATCTAATGCATTAAACAAATTTAAAAACACCTTCAAGGGTTTTGCTTTTTTGCTTTTTTAATTATTATGAGATCCCACAACCACTCTTGTTTACTGTTCTAACAAAGGATATCTTCTAATCTTTTGTGTCATTTCTCTTCAATCTTGCAATAATTGATTGATTCAACCCTTCATTTTCCCATGTTTGGAAGAGTAGGTGAAGTGAAAAAGTAAGCTAAATGATATATATGTATTTCATAATCCCACTGTCAAGTCTATATATATATATATATATATATATATATATATATATATATATATATATATATATATCACGATTAAATTATATGTTTTTAATCTTAAATTGCAAAATTGAAAATTAAATATTATTTGATTTTAAATTTTAAAACTAAATAAATATGATTTTTCTAATTTAATTGAGTTAATTTTTTTAATTATTAACACTATTTAACATGTCAACTTAAAATGTTATTTAATATAAAAAATTTAATATTATTAAATTAAAAAATTATATTCATTTATTTTTAAAGTTTAAAATAAAAATAAATATAATAAGTTAATAAATTCTAATTTTGTGTCTAAATTGAAAGGACTGCTGTAACATCCCAAAAATACAGTATAAAACCATACCATAGAATATTCACAGTTAACAATATTACAGTTCAGTTCTGAAAGAGAGTAAGTACGTTTATGGCCGAACGGCCTTACAACAATACTTACTAATTTAAACTTTACAAAATCTACAGTCTAGACCAAATGGTTTCCAAAACGATGCTTATACCGAACGGTTATACAAAATGAAAGTCTCTAATTGTCGAACGGTCTTTAAGGTTCAGCCTTAACCTTCACTTCTTCCAAGGCTTTTTCCAGTAAGCACTCTTCTCCTTCTGCTCACATCCACAGGATGATCATTGCAACAGGAATAACGACCGAACGGACAATACAAACAAGACAGGAAATAGGGTAAGCTTGTGTAATTTAATAAATTTAGTAAAACATATATTTCATATAAATTTGATATACATCAATAAGTCAATCATGTAATCATCCAAGCATACATTTCCAACCAAAATTATACGTCAATGCATGCAATAACCAACCACTTTACTCTGACTGTACCGACTATATGAATTTTGTGTAGCTATGACGTTTTTGCACCCAGGTGATGTAATAGCTGGGATGCCCTCAACAGTTGCCACCTGAGGTTAGTTTGTTCCGTCCAAGTTCACCTTATGGACTAGGACCTCCTGTCATTCTCACACATGACTTACTCCTTTCTACTTGAGAATGAGTAATCACAATATCAGGATAAACGCTAGCTAAGCATAACCACATTCATACTCTACCATTCAATAACCAATCATGAGATATTTCTCCCTGAAATTCTCTTTCATTTCCATACTATTTCATTCATATCACATTTTAAATACCATCATATTTATTCATCAATACAATCAAACCAAATCAATAGAAACAAATCCCATCTTAAACCAAAATTGAACAATAACATCCACCCTAGAGACAAGACCGAACGATTTGAATACTTTTTAGACTAACACAATCGAACAGGACCGAACGGTCCATTCTAGATAAGACTCATCATAAGCTGAACACTCGTGATAATATTTGGACGTTTACTGGTTACTCAACAGTTACTACAAAACAGTATTTTAATAGACAGAACTCCTAATAATGTACAGAATACTAAAGAATACATATAATTTAGACTTAACCGAAAATCATAATAACTTTTGATGGCACCTGAGAACTTAAACCGAACCCTACAAGATTTAACCGAATACTATTGACTTTGACCGAACACTCTTAGTTCAAATATAGTACAAAATGGAGTATAATAACAATACCGAGCGCTTGGTTCAAGACCAACCACTACTAAGACCGAGCGCTTGGTTCAAGACCGAGCACTACTGAACTTCACTAGTAAAAAAAGCATATTTTAACTCGCACATGACGCTTCGGTTTCAGACAAACCGAAGCCTATAGATCGGACGACCTCGGTTATTAACGAACCGATACCTAAAGACCGAACGACCTCGGTTTTTTGAGTGACCAAAGCAGTAGTTTACCGAACAGTCTCGGTGAACGCCTAACCGAGGCATTTAGTCATGTCTAAGAGACCGAACGACCTCAGCTTTTTGAAGAACCGAAGCAATAGTTGACCGAACGGCTTCGGTTGAGTGCCTAACCGAAGCATTTAGTCCTGTACAGACCGAACGACCTTTGTTTGCAGAACCGAGGCCTTTAGTCCTATCATCCCTGTCACTAACGTACAGACCGAACGACCTCTCTGCCGATAACGTACAGACTGAACAGACCGAACGACCTCATTTGTTTGCAGAACCGAGGCAGTAGTTGACCGAACGGTTGTTTGGGACAATAGGCAATAACCGAGGCAGTAGTTGATCGTTCGGTTTCGGTTCTGCTATGAACCGAGGCAGTAACCGAACGTTCCAAGTTAATTTTGTCCACTAATATGCCTCGGTTGTCTGGGACAAAGGCAATAAGACCGTTCGGTTTCGCTTCTGCTATGAACCGAGGCAATAACCAAACGTTCCAAGTTAATTTTGTCCACTAATATGTCTCGGTTGTCTGGGGATAGAAGCAATAGTACCGTCCGGACTCAATCTTTTACTTAACCGAGGTAATAGCCCCTGCGTAAACTAAACACGAACTCATTTTCTCGCGCAGTGTTCTTCCTCTTCCCTTTCACGCCTCCAACGAAGTTCTTCTCTCCAACCTAGGGTTCTTTTTCCTCTTGTTCTCTTCGTTCTAATTCGCGACAAAGGAGGTTTCATTCTATTTCCAATCTTTTCTCTCTGCCATTTATTTTCTTCCCCCTTTCTCACTGGTTCTAGGTTAGTATTGTAGAGAGGGGAAAATACTCATGGTGGCGCGAAGCTCGTGGGTTTGAGATTTAAGCTCGTGGTCCTTCTGCAGATTTCTATTTCTTGTGGTTTGCAGGTTTGATGGCGTCCCGCGATTCTTACGGCGACGAAGGCCTGAAGTAGGCTTTGTAGCGCGACAGCGGTGGTGATGCTTCACGGTGGCGATGGCACGAGGCAGTGGCGATGATGAGGTCGCACTTAGGTTTGTGAACCTTCTGGGAGAGGCGCTTTCGTGCGAAGCGAGAGTTCCATGGTTGATGCGTCAATAGAGGAGATGACGCGGCTAGGGCTCAGCGAGATCGAGAACCGTTCGGCAAGGGCGAGCACCGTTCGGCGAGGACGAGAACTGTTCAGTTCAGTACGAACCGAAGCCTAAAGTCTAAGAAAAAAAAACACCCTACTGTCTCGGTTACCTAAGAACTGAGGCATAATCCGACCGCTTTTGGCCTTGGTTGTTAACCGAGGCAAGAAACCTACCATTTTTTGCCTCGCCTGTATATGTCTTGGTTGCGGAACCGCTACCTATAGGCGAAAATAACCGTTGTGGTTTCCCCTTACTGCACTAGTGCTTATATCAAAATGAAGGAACATATATATATAATTACACAACACTTATTTTCAATGAGGATAAAGATAACATCTATGACTTTAAGTATTATAGAATACATTAACTAAACTCATTAGGAAGCATAAAGAGGAAACTATACTTAGATCGAACGCTTACTTACAAGTATATTAAGAGAAAACCGATCGGTCATTAATTGAAATTCTTCACAGAAGAAGAATCCAGTCCAGACTGAATACCCAAGGATAAACTGAACGGTCAATAATGACTCTCGGTGACAACACAAAATTACGCAGAATAGTGTAGACTTAAAATCAAAACCCTATATCAATCCAGTTTCTCATCATTTAACTCATACACTCATATAGCCAAACATGCAGTAACAACAATACTTCATTTTCATCCAACGATCAGCAAACATGCAACCATTTAAAACAAGAATCATAATCAAATTATATAAGTTTCCCTTACCTCGAAACCCATAAAACTGCTATGCTACTACAATATTGTCTACACTGTCCAAACATTTATAACCTCCTATAACTTCTGATCAACGAATAGAAACCCCAAAACGAAATCAAAGACAGAAACTAGATTCATATAAGAGTTTGATGAATACATGCAAGCTGAACAGTACTTGCATGTCACAAATAATACATAAATTCTAAAAGGACGAAGGGATTCAACTTACTAGCTCCAAACAGCAACTTGATCAGCTTAAAAGAGAGGGTTTAACACCAACAATATTCAGGTGTTGCCTGAATGATGATCGGAGAAAAAGAAAGGTAAGAATTGGTAGAGAGAAGATGAAGATTGTAGAGAGAAGGAGGAGAAAAACTCAGAAAGTTTTGAAGAGAGAAAAGAGGCATGCAGAAGTGGCTCAAACTTTTAAAAAATTTTCTTATATATTACCCACAACAGACCAATCGGCCACTCAGCTCTGCACACCTGTCTTTTTCACTTTCTGAAATTTTGAACCCTTTCTCTTACACCTGTCTTACACCTGGCTTCCACTAACTTTGAGTTTTTAAGGTTCTGAGCAACTGCAAATATATTTAACTAAAAAATAAATTCTATTTATATAAAAATTAAGTATTAAAATTATGTTTAATTTTACTTATAAAAAATTATTAATGAAGATTACGACTTAGCCACTTGATCTCACGCTTTAACCCTTACTTTAGTCGACACAAATCTAATTATAGTATGTTGTTTGTTCTTTTATAAAAAGAACTTCGAGATTCTCGTCCTAGTAGTATAATTAAATATACTATGTAAATTGAAGGTCCCATTTCATAAGGGTTTTGTAAAAAGTAGAAGGCAAATTATGTTGCTTCGGCTTTTACTAGCAAAAGGAGCAATTTGCTTTCAGAAAATTGGCAACTTTAGTCTAAAAATTAAAAATGTTTATTTAATTTTTGATAGCAATAGGAAATATATAGTATATGGTTTGTCCAATGAAACGTGTGCAGCACCAAATGTTAGTGCAACATTGGATCTACTAGTTGTTGGTGTGTGACTGAAATATATAGATGTTTTGGGGCCCAAAGATGATATTTTTTTCTTCTTACTCTTTCCTTCAATTGGTGCTCTTTCAAGGTTCTCAAATGGCAACCAAACACTATTTATTATATACCATCAAAATTTCAGAACTTTGACCAACCAAAATTTAAAATGAAAGTTCAGTAGGCGTTAGTATGGGGAAATATATATATATATATATGACAATGATAGTACACTTAAAAAATATGACTATGATACATTTTCAAAAAGATATACAATGATGGAATAAAAGTTAAATATGAAGTTTTAATAAGTTAGTTTTCTAAATTTAATACAGTCGAGTATGATTATGTATAAAAATTATTCTTACAGAAATTCAGAAAGACTCCATTTTTGTAATCAGTTAATTATTGTATTTTTTTAGGGATTTTAAATAATTTTCATTTCTGAATGATTAAAGAGTGACATTTGTATTAGAGTATTTGACACTCAAGTAAATGTATATGTATTTATCTACAAGGAGATTGCACACATTTTTGTTTTTAATTTTATCTTTTAAGTAATATTTTTTAAAAATTTAAATAATTTTATTCTTTAAATATATATTTTTTATTTTTTTTTAAATTTAACAATTTTTTAAAATTAAAATAACTATCTATAATAAAAATTATTTACAGAATAAATAAAAATAATTTATAATAAATTTGTAAAAATTATTTATATTTATAATTATAATACTAAATTTTATTATTTTTTATTATTATAACGTACGTATTTTCATAATGAGTAATAAATGTTACTGAAGAGTATTCATAAAATTTCCAAGACGTTAATCTATTTATTTGAAGCTTCCTGTGTATAATAAACCCACAGTCTAATAGATAATTATTGTTTAATTTATTTAATTAAATATGTAATTAAATATGTATTTATTAATTATGTGAATCCGAGTTCATCTGAACTTTAAATATTACAAACATAATTATGTTTTTTGAAAGTTGGATTTGATAAAGATTGATTTTAAGAAAATGTTTGAAAGATATTAGATTTGGAAAATGCAACAAATCATGAAGACCCCTTCCAAGTAAACTTTTAAAAACCAAAATAATGCTTCTCAAAAGAAATAGATTGACTTGTTTGTTTCATTATCTTATTCCATAAAAAGAATAGAAGATTGTGTAGATTTTCTAAATGCAGAAGCAAAGTATGCAAGGAGGTAAGTTACGTGACATGGGTTTGATTTAAATACAATGTAGCTTAATTAATTAAAAGATAATCATAAAATAATGAGAGTTTTGTGATGTAATTAAGTGATCATTTTCATAAAATGTCAGAAGTGGGCTTCACTTTGTTTTCATCCCAAAAGTGAACTATTGCTTGGATTCATCACTTTCCTTTTGTTTGATGCTCATTTAGGTGTGTTAGGTTCAAAGTCCATCACTTCCATTCTCATTTTTTCGTACCAGTTATCACCCAAACAACCAACTTCTCTTTCTCCATCAATTCTTTTTATAAAAAAAAATAGACAATTTATCAAAATGTCTTAAATGATAATTAAATTTTATTCTTAATGATAATTAAATATCTTAACATGATATTTCTAACGCTTCATAACAAATATTATTCTGAATAATTTTAATTAATGGACCACTTTCTCATAAGAAGAATTGAATTCAAATAAATATGACAGATCAAAATAAAAACTTCAG
The DNA here is from genome assembly GCF_029865625.1 of Vigna umbellata. Taxonomy (NCBI): domain Eukaryota; kingdom Viridiplantae; phylum Streptophyta; class Magnoliopsida; order Fabales; family Fabaceae; genus Vigna; species Vigna umbellata. The sequence continues at coordinate 6,833,337 of NC_142170.1, forward strand.
ACTTTTTCTGCTGCAAGTAACCGTACATGTTACTTCTCTTTATTATATTATAATACAAAGTGTAAACACAGAATGAGTGCATATTATTATTGTTATTTTATTTATTTGATTCACATTGTAAAGATGTGCATGTGTTTAGGTTGAACCTATTTACTCTTCTTCCCAACCGGGGACGAGGGCAATCAAGTGGTTCTTAAATATTCATAAGTCTTAGTGTACGGTCAATGATGGACCACGTGTCCAGCTTAATATGGGGCCTGCCACATTTGACCCTTCCAACCAAACTTCCTAATTCCAAACACTTTCTTCAATGATCATAAATACATGTTTTTTAAGCTCAGTGATTAGATACATCTGTGTTCAAGCAAGATAATGTAATAAATGTTACATTTTTTTAAATATTTTTTATCTAAGCGAATGTTCACAATTTTAAATTCATAAAAACTTATTAAAATTAAAATAATTTTGGGCACTTTATTTTCACGATATACAAATAAAGAGAAGAAAAGAAAAGCTTTTTGAGGTCAAATGAAGAAAGATTGAAAAAATTGTAAAAAATTAGTAATTTATTTAATGTACTGTTCATCCTTTGGCGCTTTTTTAGTGCAAATTGTATTGATATTAAAATTATTCTTAGCGGCGACTTCGCCGTTTTCCGGTTTCTCTCTCTCTGTCGTTTGTTTATGCACTTTTTATTTTGTTGTCCGGAAACCGTGTCTGCGACTCTCTTACACATAACACATTCTTTTCTCTCGTTTTTGTTTTTGGAATCTCGTTCAGGATCTTCTACCCTTTTTTCATTCCTTCTCGCTTCTGGGTTTCTCTTTCTGTCTTTAGCAACGCTCCCACCAAAAAACGTAACTAACTGCTTTGCTTTCAGTTCAGTTTTTCCTAGTGTGTGAATTGGTGAGTGGAGGCGTCATATTTTCCCCAGAACATGTTTCCGTTTCCTTTTCTGTCTACCTTTTTTGCTGTCAGTGTTTTGATCTGTCATCTTATGTTTCTTCAAAGTGTGTTTTATGTCTCAAAGTGCCTGCTTAACTGGATATATGCATGTTTTTTTTTTTAATTTTCGTGTTTATTTTGTTGCTGCTAAAGGGTGGGGGAAAAAACGGAAGCTTTGTGGGGGTGAATGAAAGAAGAGTAAAAATGAAAAGGGTGTTGTCATTTGGTTACATGCTTATGTGAATCTGAGTTGAGATTTCAATGATGGTTTGAAACTTTTTGCGTGATTTTGATTTTGCTCTCATTTTCCTGATTTTTGTTCCTTGTTAGATTGAATGGATAGAAAAAAAGTTGATAAAGTTTCAGGATTTATGCATTTCAGATTGGTATAGAGGAGAGGATTAGGATTAGGATTAGGATTCTTTCTATTTGGGTCTTTGATGCATTTCTTGTTCCGTGTGCTAGTGGTTTTGGTAAAGTCTAGTTTTGAACAGATGTAATGGGTGGTAACTGGTGAAGTTGTTGGTGATAAGTTATGCTTGATCGATTGTTTCAATATCATGCTGATGTCATTGTCCAACTTCCAGCATTGATTATTCATGCTGAGATTTTATTTTCTTCTTCTGAGTGTTATAAACTTCCGAAGACTTTTTGACAATGACTTTGAAAATTAAGAGTAAAAGCCTTCAATTGACTGGTTCAAGTTCAATGTTGTAAACCAGGCACCAAGGAAATCTGTATATTAGTCTATTACTGGTGGCATATAATTGACCATGTTTTGTTGCTTGCTATGGCAGGTATATCAATGGATTGGATGATCAATAATAGGAAAGTCTAGCGCAGAAGAGGAAAGGGGAGAGATGAAAGACGAGTCAACTGGGCTTATCATCGGGATTTCCATAGGTGTGGTGATTGGAGTTGCTTTGGCAATTTCTGCGTTGTTCTGTCTCAGATATCATAGGAAACGGTCACAGATAGGCAATAGCAGTTCCCGGAGAGCAGCTGCCATACCCATCCGCCAAAATGGTTTTGATTCATGCACTATTCTATCAGACTCAACCTTGGGTCCAGAATCACCTGTGAGGTCTGGACGAAATGGCACATCCTTCTGGCTTGAGGGCTTCAAGAAGAGTAGCAACATGGTGTCAGCATCTGGAATACCAGAATATTCATACAAGTATGTTTGTTGTCTTGTCTTATACTGAGTTAACTTCATGTGCCGTTCCTCTCTATGTTCTTGTAAATTTATTACATGTGTTGAAACTATATGAACTAGTAATGATCTGCTGCACTGTTTTTTTTCTTATATGAAATGATTGTTTCTAAATAGAATTCAATTGCTTGGTGGTCTTGTTCTCTGAAGAGAAACTCAGAGGAGTAATTAGGTTGGAGCATTTGAATATTGGAAGAGGAAACAAAGAAATGGATGGCTTTAAACTACAATAACTGCTTGATTGGTGTCTCTTATTCCATTCTTATTCCATTCTTATTCCTGAAAATTTGTAATTTTAGTGACTACGGCATGTTTCTATAAGTGAAATCAAGTTAGCAGTAGTTTCAACAAAGAACAATTTCTTTCGTGTCATTTATCTCTTTCTTCTTTCTTTCTGTTGAAGTCTTTCATCTATGCTTCAGGGATTTGCAAAAGGCAACATATAATTTTACAACACTCATAGGACAAGGTGCATTTGGTCCTGTTTATAAAGCACAGATGTCTACTGGGGAGACTGTTGCAGTTAAAGTTCTCGCTACTAATTCTAAGCAAGGGGAGAAAGAATTTCATACAGAGGTGAAGATAATATTTGTTTTTCAGTGCTTTGGTATGAGAAGAAGGTTGATGATTTTTACCATAACCTGAAAAGTAGTTTTTTTATATGTAAAAATACCTTTGTGCAATTTTCTTTTCTAAACTTGATATGAATAATTGTCAACTTGGCATGTTTTCATTTTAGATAACTTAATTCCAATTGGTAGTAACAGTTGTGCTGTATTAAGTGTGATAAATTAAAATTTTTCTGCTTTAAGTACGAAGTTGGCATGTTCTTTGAATTTTTCTCAGGTTATGCTGCTGGGAAGGTTACATCATAGGAATCTGGTGAATTTGGTTGGGTATTGTGCGGAAAAGGGGCAACACATGCTTATATATGTGTACATGAGTAAAGGCTGCTTGGCTTCCCACTTGTACAGTAAGTTAGCTGTCTTTTCATGGTCAACTTGAGGAATGATGGTATTGTTTTCATGTTGAACTTCCATCTGCAATAATAACTGAAGCAAATATACTTGTGTTTATATTAAGGTGAAGAGAATGGTGCTCTGGGTTGGGAATTGAGAGTTCATATAGCTTTAGACGTAGCAAGAGGAATAGAGTATCTTCATGATGGGGTAAGTTTCCTGAGATCTGTCTGCACTAAGAATTCTGCTTTCTCTATATAGTTATATTACAATCATATTTGTAATCACTTCAGGCAGTTCCTCCTGTAATCCATCGAGATATCAAATCTTCCAATATTCTCTTGGACCAGTCCATGCGAGCCAGGGTATGCCATTGCTATTTCTTTCACAGTAAGTGTTTGTTGAAATGCTTCTTATACTGTTGTTGTCGGTGGTGGTGTTGAATCAACAGGTTGCTGATTTTGGACTCTCGAGAGAAGAGATGGTGGATAAACAAGCTGCAATTCGGGGTACCTTTGGCTATCTTGATCCTGAGTATATATCTTCAGGAACATTCACCAAAAAAAGTGATGTATACAGTTTTGGGGTTTTGCTCTTTGAACTTATAGCAGGCAGAAATCCTCAGCAAGGTCTAATGGAATATGTTGAGCTTGTAAGATCTCTCTCTCTTTCTCTCTGTCTGTCTCTTTCTGTACCTGACATGAAACTGTTCCATGATTCCATCAACATCACTATGCATGATTCTAATGAAGATGTTAATGAATGATCAGGCAGCAATGAACAGTGAGGGGAAAGTTGGTTGGGAGGAGATAGTTGATTCTAGGCTTGAGGGAAAATGTGAGTTTGAAGAGGTGAATGAAGTGGCAGCCCTTGCCTACAAATGCATCAACCGCGTCCCAAAGAAACGGCCTTCCATGAGGGACATTGTGCAAGTTTTGACACGAATACTCAAGTCAAGGCACCAAAGGAATCATCATCATCACAAGAAGTCACTCTCAGCCGCAGGTGATGAAGTTTCCATTGATGTTGATCAGCTAGAAACCAAGACTTCTCTCACTCACCACCACACAAGAGAAGAATCTATAGACAGCGCAGCTGACATGTATGATTTGTAGAAGATGGTTTTGCATTTAGCTCAGTTTTTTCATTAACATTGAATTTTTTGTATTTGCCTTTGGATGTCATTTGGCCATAACTTTATCGAGGCACCAGTGATTTGATGATGCCAGACATCATCTTCTGTAATTGTCATAACATTTTTTTTGGTTTCTGTTTCTTTTTTTTTTTTTTCTCTTACCTCAGTTCTGTCTCACAGAAATGACACTCAAAATTTGTATAGTAACACTTCGAAGAATGAATTTGAAGCAACAAAAGGAAAAGTTACCTGTCTTGCCCTGAATCTATTTTTATACCCATTAATGTTAGCATCCATCTTATAATTACTTCATGTTGCAACAAAACAGGTTAATTTTGAATAATATTGATGTAATAACAATATATTATATACAAATTATTTTTTAATTTTGTTCTTGATAACTAAAATAATAATGCAATACTAATGCAAGTGGTAATTAAAGAGAAAATAATAGAAAGAAATTAATACTTTATAAAAAGTGACAGTGTAGTATGCATTTTATGTATCTTTTAAAATTGTATCACACTTTAAAGTAAATGAGTTTGATTCTTTATTTTAAATTATTAAAACATTAAAGTTTATTAAATAGCCTGACAAACTTCTCTCTTGTCTTTAGTTTTATTTCATTTGGAAAATCTTTTTTTTTCCATACCAATTTTTAATTCTCAATTATTTTTCGTCTTGTTAAATATTCACTAAAACTCGTAAGGTGCTTACTCTTTTAATATAAACAAATTTGTTGTACTGTGATGAAAATATATCGTGTTTAATTACATAAATCTTTATTATACAGTCTATTTGACATTAAGTTAGAAATAAAATCATTATTGTAACATCCCATAAATACACTAATAGACCATACAAATAGAATAATCACATTAATTAACATATCAATTCAGTCTTACACTAAAGTTAAAGTACGCTCGTGGCCGAACGTCCTTACAAGAAGCGTGTTACCAAAAATAACGAGATGTACCATAAGCTACCCTGACCGAACGATTTACAAAGCAAAAATACCGAACGGTTAAATCAAGAAAAGGGAAAGTGGTCGTTCTAAGACAACTCGCTAAATAACTAAACTAAACTACTAACCGAACGGACTACTGTTCGGCCTTCACTTCTACCTCAACGAGGTTATCTTCTTCCAAAATTTCTTCTTTCAGCGTCTCCTCCAGTAACGCATCACCATCTGCTCACATCCACACGGATGATCATTGTAAAGACAAGACGGACGTACAGATACAGGACAACACAATGAAAAACACAGGGTAAGCTTATTGAATTTAATTCAAGTACTAACATGCATTTCACAACATATCAAACATATCAAATATATTCCAATATACAATTCAATCAATTCCTGATACTAGACTGACTGTCCGGACTGTATGAATTCTGTGTAGCTACGACGTTCGTGCACCTGGGTGATGTAGTAACTGGAATTTCTCATCAGCTGCCACCCGAGGTTAGTCCGTTCCATCCTTAGTACCTCTAAGGACTAGGACCTCCTGCCGTTCCCACACATGACATAGTCCCCTCTACTTGAGGACGAGCACTCACGGAACATCAGGATGAATCGCCAGCTAAGCTTTGTCCACATTCATACTTTACAAATTCCAACTTTCATCCAAGAGTCGTTCCTCCCTGGAACGCTCGTTCAAAATTCACAACCGTTTATTCATTTCATATATTGTTCATCATTTATAATCTTTCAATTTAATATCCTTTTCGTCATCCATTTCAAATGCATAAAATAACGAACGTTCAGCCATCTTCATAACTAGGAGGAACGTGAGGAACGAGACTGAGAAGTCCCCCGTTCCAGAACAGAATAAAACCGACTACAATAACACCGTATATGACGAACGTCATTTACCACTTGAGTCAGTTGAATGAACTGACTTTCGTAAGTTCAGATCAATACTCAAAGAATAGTTTAAGTACAGAGGCTCTAGGCCGGATCCAATGGATATAGGCCCCTCAAGACGATTAAAGAACCATACTTAGAATAATTCAATTACAGAAACCGACTGCCAGTCAATGACCGAACACGGTAAAAGGATTTACTGAATTTAGACGAACGCGATGTCCACAAGTTTAATAATTAAAGACAAGTACGAGCGTTCGGTATAAGACCGAGCGCCACTCATAACTAACGCTTTGGTTCGAAATCCGTCACTGGTTCGAACTTGCGATAGAAATATTAATATTAATAAATATAATACAGGATGGTGAAGAGAGGGTTTAAGAATGACTAAATGCCCAGATATATGTTTACAAGTTTCTCAATTCCTCACATAACACTCAGACCATCTACGCTTGGCCGAACGCTCAAACGTAGAACTACTATCAAAGGGCGTTCGTCCTCAACTAGAATTCTTTCCAAATGAAAGAATTCAATTTCAAAGAAGTTTACTGGTAATCACCGAACGTTCAAGGACCGTTCAATGACGAACGTTCATTAACATAGGGAATTTATATTCAAAGTTTCATTTACATTAAACTCATTTCTCAGCATACAATTTCATATTTTCAAATACTCATATCATAGTACATTTCATAATTCTCATACATCAGCTCATCATCATAACCATATACCAAAAATCAAATATCACAAATTCATGCTTCACACAACTCACAGAACGTCCATACAGCACAATACAGACATACGAATTAAATTGAATAAGCTTCCCTTACCTGGATCAGTGAGTGAACGAACGTACTAAAACACTCTTTGTCTGACTGAGTTCACTTTCTACCCTTACGTTCCACTCCCCTTTAAACTAATTTCAAACATTCAATAAACCAACAGAGACTCAGACAGGATAACAGCATGCAACCGAAGCTGGGTTTGCATGTATCAGAAAAACGAACGGATAGGCATAAGGAAACTTACCAGTTTCAGAACTCAGATTTGTTCGGCTCAAAGTGAAGCTTGAGATGCCGGGAATGCTTCCACGGTGCCTGAACGGTGATCGGAGTAGAGAAAGGTAAGTTACAGTAGAGAGAAGGATGGGTTTTCTAGAGAGAAGAAGGAGGAAAATGAAAGATCGGAGCTTGGAAGGAAGGGTGCATGCAGAGGAGAGTGGGCAGGGTTTTCAGAAAATCATTTTTGTCTGCCCCACGCCCAAACGGATGTGCGTTCTCCAGTAGACACCTGTCCTCCACTACTGATTTTCGAATCTTCCATTCTTGACACCTGGCGTTCGTGCAGAGGTTTTGGGTGCGTTTTAAATGACTCTAACAATGATTTTGGGTGCATTTTTAATAAGACATGACAGGTGGATTTTCCGAGGTCTGACAATTATTTTTGTGTGATTTTAATTCTTTTGTAAATAACTATTTAATTAATATAAAAAAACAGCATAAAAGCGATAAAATTTTTATACCTAATTATTGAATATGAAGATAGATATTGTATTTTCAAATCTATTAAGATAACATTGTTAGAGATAATTACTATATTGAAAGTATTATTTATTTTGAAGTCATATCACAGTAATAATAATGATTTTACTTCAATTATGAATGTTAGATCCTCAAATATCCCCTTCTTCATTCCTACTTTCATTTGCTTTTTAGATAATTATTTCTAATCAACGACAACAAGTTAAAAGTCTAATTTTAAGAAGAAGAAAAATAGAAGTAACTACAAATGGGCCAAAAATTGGGCTTAGCAAGCCCAATATGAAACTGCGGTCCATTTTGAAACCAACCGGTACGTCGTCGTTTCGCTTGTCGATTTTAGCCTCTCACCACTGCTCTATTCTTCTCACTCTGGCATCCTTTTATCCAAAACCATTATTATCAGAAGCAGAAATAACGAGAGGTTGCAGCAACAATGGCAGCCATGGGTGCTCTTCAGAGCTCAATGACTGGTCTTTCCCTCTCCTCCAACTCTTTCTTAGGCCAGCGCTTTTCCCCCATCACATTCCCCTCTCTTCTTCCGGTATGCACTTTTCTCTCCACTCATCAATGTTTTCCCAGTTTATTTTTTCAATTAAAGTTTCAATTTTGTCCACCCCGCGTGGTTTCTTTCTACCAATAACCAAATGGGTCTTCCTCCTTTTAACAATTCATGAAAATTAGCAATTCAAGTTTTTCTCTCTTTTTTTCTTCGTTTTTAGTTTTTCATTGTAAATATGGCGATATCGTTATTTGTTAGAGCATGTTCATTCATTAAAATGACTACGTATTTTTGACATTAAGCTTCCGTTGGAACATAGTTGGTCGGTACCTCTGGGAATAAATGCAAACTAAGCCCTTGTGGGTGTATATTTCTTATTGAATTTATTTAATTGGACTTTGATGACTGAAAAAATGGATAATTATGCTCCTGTGTTATGCTGTATTCAAAAGTTTTGCTTCATAGACCTCAGAGTACTGGTGCTTGAAAATTTGAGATGGGAATTCAAAACTGGTTTTCTATCTCAAAGCATATTCCCACTCCTTATAGTGGAAAACCCAGTAATTCCAACTGTAGGGTTCATTTGCTTGGTGCTTGTCTATGTGGTACTTTGAAGTTAAGAACTGGCTCAGCAAACTTTTCAGTTGAAGTGGTTTCCCTGTTAGGCTGAAGAAACATATTCTACAGATGAGGATAATGTTATAAAACCTTAAATTCGTTGTAGCTCTTTTTAACTTTGGATTAGGTGTTTTACAATTGAGGATCGTTAGGAACACACTATACTATTGAAACTAATGAAAAATGAGACCTGCCAAAATTTGTGATTTTCAATAAATTTTAGTCTATAATAGACTGTTAAAAAAAGTATGTTAGAGAATATGTTGTTAGCATTTCTCTTTAGTCTTTACAACTTTGTAAACTTGTCCACTATACTAGCTTTCACTTTTTGGCCCTAATGAAAACAATTGCTTATCATCTTTTAATCAATATTTTTTGTTCCGCTTAGTCTGTATTTGGGCTCTAATTATTTGCAAGAGTGCTCTTTACAAATAACAACTGCAATAATATTGTCAGACAAATGATTGATGGTTATTAATGATAAAATAAATCAAGTTTGTAACTGAATTTTATGATTCCATCAAGAGTTTTGTAAACTGACTTGATATTGTTTATCTTTGTGATTGTAGGGTAAGTCAACCGAGAAGCAATGTCCCATTGTAATGAAGGTTAGTATAGATTCTTGGATTGTGCATGACCAATGCTTATTCTTTGCAAAATCTGTTATGCATGTGCAGTCATTTGCAGTTCATTATTTGTCATATATGAATAGTAGGTAGAACTTACCATTGACACTGCATCTTACATTGAGGAAATTGAAGCTAAGCAAATCATAAAGTTTCACTGATATTATAGTGTAGCTAGCCTTAACAATTATACTCTTGTGTTGCATTTTTTTTCTGCTTCTGCTCTGGCAGCTTAAACGATGGGAGCGAAAGAAGTGTAAACCAAACAGCCTTCCTATCTTGCAAAAAATGCATGTTAAACTTGGAGATACGGTGCAAATCATAACTGGAAGTGAAAGAGGTAAAGTTGGGGAGATCACTAGAATCTTCAAGCATAACAGCACAGTAATAGTGAAAGATTTAAATTTGAAGACAAAGCATGTCAAGAGTAGAGAAGAGGGGGAACCGGGCGAAATTATTAAGGTTGTCCTCATTTCCCTTGCTTCACTTTACAAATTCTTTTCCATTTCTGAAACTTCTTCAAGAAATGTAAGTAACTTTTGTTTTTCACATAGAAAGTATTCATAATTGGATATACATTTAGTTTTACATCTCATTCGTAGGTTATTATAGGCATGTTTGGAGGTAAACTAAAAGTGCTTATGACAGTTTTTCTACTATAAATATAGAGCTTTTTTCAATAGAAAATCTGTCAAAAGCATATAAAAAATGCTCATTGGTGTTATTTTATAATTCCAGATTGAAGGTCCTATCCACAGCTCAAATGTGATGCTGTACTCGAAAGATCAGAAGGTAGCAAGCCGTGTGGGACACAAAGTCCTTGATAATGGTAAAAAGGTTCGGTACCTTATAAAGACTGGAGAAATAATTGACAGTTCAGAAAATTGGAAGAAACTGAAGGAGGAGACTACTAAGAAACCTGAAGAAGCTGCTGCTGCTGCTGCATAATTTTTCTTGTGTAGTTCATTCATTCTCTGGTAATGTAACTCTAGCTGTACTTGTTGTGCTTAGTTTTTTTCATTTTATCATCTGATGTATATTTTGGTCTGTCTGTTGATCTCCATATACAAAAACCAGGGTGATTAAATTTGTCTATTGGTTGTTCACTTTGAGCAAAGTGAACTTTTTGAAGAGAAATTGTTCATGAAAGTGAAAATGGCTGTTTTTTTCTGAGTATCTCTGCTTAATTCAACCAGGTATTTTGGTACTCCAATGGATACTAATATGAATGAAAGGACAAACTTTTCTTAAAATTAAGTTTTATTAAGAAAAAAAAAACAATTTTTGTCATTATCTACCTTTTGGGGTGATTTGTATTAAAAAGAATCTGCGCATGGTCTTGTTAGATAAACACTATCTTATATCTTAGTCCAACCTTTTTGTGTGTATTGTTCATCTTTTCTTTATTTTATTAATACAATATGGTTTGATTCCAAGTTAGCTTTGACAGAAATGGATTCGAGTTCACCTAACATGATCTCACTCTAATTAAGTTATATCTAAGCATTTAAATTAAATTCATTAAATATATTTTACAAAATTAAATTAATTGAAAATTTGGACTTTACCAACAAAAATCACTAATGGATGGAATCGATTGATATTGCTACAAATATATTAGTCACTAAATCCAGTGAAAATTTCTATAAAAAAAATTGAAAAGCATGTCTCTATGGATATATTTGTCAGTCAATTATGTTTATTTCTTCCAGCTAAATATTAAAGATTTCAGTATCAAAAACGTACGTATATATTTGTCAATAAATTAAACTTGATTTTTCTGCCAATGTTAAATAAAAGGGGTTAAATTTTTTTTTTTGTATTTAAAGTTATTATTTATATTAGATAATTACTTTTTTATTATGTATAACAATTAAAAACTTATAGTAATCATGTTAATTTAATATGAAACTAAATTTATCATTTATTAAGTTTGACATAACAATAAATGAGATAATAAGTTATAACGAATTATTGATTTAAGTAATAGAGTATTAATTTAACAGAATAATTTGTTACAAAATACACATAATTATTTTATATAATAAACTAAAATATTGAGTCAAATATTAATTTAATTATTTTATAAAACGAAAAAATTATATTATAATTGTTTAATAAACAGATTGTTATTAATTAAAACATAAATTATGTTATTATTATTAATTTTATAAATTTTAACGAATTAAAAGGCTAGATTAAATGTTAAATTATTATTATCAATGACTTCTTAAGTTTAATGTAACCACCTTATATAAATTTTAAAAAAGTATATTTATTAAGTTTATGTTTAACATACATTGAAATTTTAAAAATTATTATTATTTAGGAAATTGGTTGATTTTGAGATAATTTTAATTTTTTTTTACATTATTGATTAATATTTAGTCAAGAAAAATATAATTTTATTAATTATTTAGTTAGCAATATTTTTGCAAGTATGTAATGACAGGTATGTCTAATATGAATTTTTTTGAATATTTTTGTAGGTTATAAACTTAAATTAAAAGTGTAACTTTTTTAAATAATAAATTTAAGTGGAGTGTTAGTTTAATAAAGAATATTAATGTATAGAATAATTTATTACAAAAATGAATAATCAAACTTATATGATAAAATTTAAATATATTAAAATTTATTAATAATGTTGACATTGGGTTGTTTTTAAGATTCTCTTAAAGGAGTTTTTTCTTTATATAAGAGTTATTAATTGATATTTGATTAATAAAAATATAAGTTTATTAATTATTGGAACATGTCATTAAACTTACTTAGGAACAAATTTTGTATCTTAATCTTTACCATCTCTGTTTGGTTGTTAGAAATAAACCCTAGTGAAAGTGACAATTTCAATTGAGTTTGATTCGATGCACCCCTGTTTCTATGATTTTGAAATTGTTCATGCACCTCTCAACTTCATTCAATAAAATCAGTATCACATTTATTCTCCTTCATACACAATATTTAAAAGGTTTAATTACTTTCTTGGTCCTCACACTCAGAGTGTTGTTACTCGTTAATACATGTTTTTAAAAAGACCTCTATTTATTTCCAATATGGTATAAATTGTATCAATCAATTCTCTTCCCTTAGGTTGGCATAACCGGAGTTAATTTGTGGTGATGTGCCTATGAAATTTGATTTTTTTTTCTCTATCCTTTGTTTCTTCCTGCAACGCCTAATTTTTTTTCTCTCTCTTCTATCAATGTCTTGTTTTAAGGGTTTTAAATTTACCATTCTCAACCTTTTTAGGTTCTTTAACCTAGATTATTGAAAAAAATAGTTCGCAATACTTTTAAAAAAAATCCTTATTATTGCTCATTATTTTAATTTTAGAGACATAATCTTTTGTCTTATTATCATTATTATTATTTTTGGACCTCTACGATTTCTATTTCAAATTAATTTAAAATTTCATTACTTTCCTTTTATTTTAATTTATATATTTTTTCTAAACATTCTATGTTGTGAGATTGCAAAATTTGTCTCATGAAGTCCAATTTTGGGGCTGCGCAGGCCTAACTAGGTTCAACTCGCACAACCCAAGGTCCACTACCATCCAGTCTGAACCTGTGTCCTTCGTCCCTAGCTACCTCGAAGGTGGAAACCACCACGGTCATACTCAAATGTAGAACAAAACCAAGGTGCGAGCTCGAGAACCCAAACACAAATCAACACGAAGGACAGAAACCCCAGTGCCTTCCTCACCACAAGACGAAGTAAAACGAGAAAAGAGAAAGGGAAGGAAGCTTCCCTTTCTCAAAAATAACTTTAAACTTCTTTACTTTAAAATCAATAAACTTCCTTACTTTAAAAATAGCTTTTCTCAAAATTAAGTTAGACTTGACAAGGATTAACATCACTCCTATGTACTTCCATTCATAATGTAAAATAAGGGACCACATAGTTCTTTCATAATTGAATCAAGAATATAATGCAAAACGAATCAACTTAACATAGTTACTATGGAAAATGTTATGCACTAAACAAGAAACAGAGGTTAAAGTTGTCAACAACCTAAACTACGAGAATCTTACAAAAAAAACTGGCCTAACTACAAATCTCCAATAAAAGATCTGAATGGTCAAAATAAAGAACCATATATCTAGGATCAACTGTTAAAATTTCATCCTAATCTGACAATTAACGAAGCGAAAATCCTAATTTTCTTAAGATGACTAGGACTAGAAAACATGATCTCACTTAAGGGAGATTTTGATCTCTTGAGCGAAAATTAAGCATAAAATGGGTTAGGTTGCAATGTTATTCTCGCTTTAGCGATAATTGGCCCACTTGAGTGAGAATTTTACAAAAATTAGGTTAAGTTGTAATATTATTCTCACTTGTGCGAGAATTGGCTCGCTTGAGTGAGAATAAGACAAAAACATACTAAAATTATGCATCATTTATCAATCTCAACTTAGACTTACATACAATTCAACAACAAAATCAACAAAATTTTCATTAGGTGTACCAATTTCATAGTATAACAATATTAAACTTAAAACTTAAAATCAATTTACAAAAGAGTTTTAGCTTCCCTTTCCTTAAACTAACTTTCTCAAGTTAAAACTTTAGAATTACTCCCAAACTATTTTGAATTTTGATCAATTAAAAATTTCCTTATTTTCCTCATTTTCAACGTAATGTAACTAGACTTTTTTAATGAGGAGAAAAAGAGATGAAATCAAAAGAGAAAGAGAGAATACAAGTGTGAAAGAAATGAAATGGAAAAGCTTCTTTGGTAACCTTACTTCCTACTACTATTTATATTATATTAATTTATTATTATATGTTTACTATACATGCATGGGAAGTATGCTCACTCATGAATATTTACAAATGTATTTTACAAGGTGGCAATGGAAGACAAACATAATTTTCAAATTGAAAATGAAGACAAACATGATACTATATATATAGTGAACATAATTTTCAAATTGAAAATGAAGACAAACATGATACTATATATGTAGTGAGAAGTCTTACAATTAACTTTGCAAATGCATTTTGCAAGTTAGCAATGAATACAAACATAATTTGCAAGTTGGAAATGAGGACAAACATGATACTATGTAGTCAAAGGTTTTACAATTCTCCCAATAACAAAAAATTTTGTCTTTCGAAAATTTCATTACTAAAGATACTAAAATTTAAGTATTCCTATAATTTGGAATAAGTCAATGGAGATGTTACTTGGGAATTGGAAAAAGTGAGAAAAAAAAATGTTATGATAATTGGATGTGTCTAAGTAAAAATGAAGTAGTATTGTTAAGTAATTTTTTTTGTCATATTTAAGGAAAGCACTTAATGTGATCTAGATAATTATACATCAAAAAATAATAAATGCTCAAATTACTTGAAAGTAAATAGTGAAGTTTTAAAAGATTATATAAAAAAAATGTTGATGTTAAAGCTTAAAATCGTAAGATGTAAACCAGAATAAAGAGACATAATAGATGAAAATTTTAGAAGTTTATATTTGAAGTTTTTATATATTCATATAATTTTGAAATTATATATATTAATAATAACTTATGAGTTTGAATTTGAATAATATTTTTCCAATTATAGAAATATTTTCATTTTAGTATATTTAGTAATGAAAATAATTGTTGTTGGAGAGAATTCAAAAACCTATGACTAAATAGTATAATGTTTGTCTTCATTTCTAACTTGCAAATCATATTTGTCTTCATTGCCAACTTGCAAAATGATTTGCAAAGTTAATTATAAGGTTTGTGACTACATATTTTGTCTCAATTTGCAAATCATGTTTGTCTTCATTGTGAACTTGCAAAATGCATTTGCTAATATTTGTGTGAGCATACATCTATAGTAAACATATAATAATAAATTAAAATAATATAAATAGTAGTAGAAAGTAAGGTTACCACAAAAGATTCTCTTCCATCACGATAATTGTTTTCCTTCCATCAACAAGCAAATAATTAAAATATTTGTATCCATTATTTACACATATCCATTTAGAGCATCTGTTATGAATCTACGGGTGCAATTTTTTTTACCATCCCTATTATAAACCTTGTATAACATTCTTAATTCCTAGTTTGAATTCCTAATGAACTAAGTTTACTCGTGGAATTAAATTCATTTTGACATCTTTAAGCATTGAGTGTGGTGATTCTTTACTCCTAAATAGGGTAACATTCTCCATTATTTTTTCATCACCTAATACTTTAATTTATATGATTGAGTTAGAAATAAAACATGTATAGTTTCATTTAAATACATAACTCAATACTTATATTACACTTATGTCATGATGTTATATCTTTAACACACTTTCTCACATCATCGATAATATCAAATTTTGACTAGGATAAACTACTCTTGTACTATATAAGAAGTGAATTTGTAAGCCTAATTCTATATTCACAAAGCAAGTTTAGGTTTGTGTCTATTTTTCTCCCACTTATATATAGTATAAATTAGTTTTATTTTTAATCGGTGTGGGATCTCTACCCCTACTTTCTCACATCGAAGATACCTTATGTTCATATTGAGAACATTGAACATAAGAATGGAAAGAAACTCAATGAATGGTATGATAGACATAAATATTAACTAAGATAAATTTTTTTATGTCTCTAATACCATGTTAAATATAAGAAAATTAAGTTTAACGGTCAACCCAATAAATTAAGATTTACATTATTTTTATTTTATAAAATAGTCTAATCCTTACAGTATTTTCAACCACTTTCCTCTTAAAGTTCTATTTTTTTTATTTAAACTATATTTTTATCACTTAAATTGTAAATCCTTGATGTATTCTCTAAAAACTCTTAATGTTTTTAACGTGTATATGCCTTTGCATCTAATGATTTTTTTTAAAGAATAAAACACTATTAATTTTCTTGTGTTGAGAGTTTTAATAAAACATTAGTATATATGGAATGTGGCTCAAGTTTTTCTTTTTTAATTCAAATTCTCAATTTAATTCTGAAAGTATGTTTCACTAACAGAATTTTTTCTTCAGCATTACAATAAAAATCGCCTTCTATATGAATTCAAATCTAATTGTGAATAATTGAAAACTTACGATAATATTTGACTTATATAATAACTCTACTTTTATTTATAAAATATATATAATATTTATAATATCTACATCTAATTCTATTTTATTTTTTTCAAAAATTAAATATATATAATATTTATAGTATCTATAACATCTAATTATATTTTATTCTAATAGTGAAAAAATAATTTTCAATCTTTTTTATCCTTCATATCCTAAATTAATAATACAAACTTATAAATGATTTTAAGCATTCCCATCGAAGATATAAAATATACTAATAAAACCTTTATGAATTATCCAACGAATTTAAACAAATATATTTAAAGTTTTCAAAAACAATCCATTCCTGAGGTACTCTCGAGATGAGAATTGAATGAGCATGCATGTAATTGTGTGAACACATGTATCATATACTCAAAAATACACGACATTTGGCAACCATGCGCGCCAACTCATAAAGTCTAATACTATTCAATATTTAATGTTTATATTGTATAGTAGTATTTATTATTTTTGTAATAATACTTTTAAAATTATATTTATAATGCCTTTTGAATAACTGATTATATGAAAAATATTACGGATATATTTGAAGTTATCCTCTGCTTTAATTCTAAAAGATTCACATAAAAAAAATTTACTTTTAGGTTTCCTATATTTACAAAATTGACCCTATATTTGAACTTTTTTTAGAAGGGGAGATTTTTAAATACAAATTAAATAAAAACATCGGTAAAACTTAAATGAAAAGTTGAGGCTATTGCTGGTTTGAAATAAATATAAAATATTAATATTTGAAACTGATAGTGAAAACATTAGTTTAATAATAATTCATAAATAGCTAATGTAAATACTTTCATTAAATAAAACTATTACAGATGAAAATATGTTTTGACAAAAATACTTTAAAAAATCCTAATTGGATTGGATTTTAAGAACTATAAAAATATTTTATCTTGTAATAATTTTTATTATTAATAGTAATATTTTTTTTAAATAAAAACGTAATTAATGAGTTTATATAAAAAAAATGATAAGTTAATTTCGGTGGCTTCAATTATAAATGAAGAAAATCAAGCACCAAATACGGCCTATAAATCGACAATGAAGTTTGCAAGCCAATTAGAAAAGCAAATGCTAAAATATAAAAATAAAGCTTTAGATTTTTTTTGTTGCAAGAAGAAGAGAGCTTCTAAAAAGATTTCAACCAACAAAATTTCTAAAAAAGAAATACGGAGAGTTAACTTTTTTTTTTATGTGCATAATAAACGTATATTTTATATTCTTGATTTTGATTATACGAGATATTAATACGTTGGGTTTTAGTAGCTATCTATCCACTTGTGTGGATTTTGTTTTTTTTTACATATATAATTAAATATATAAATATAAATATAAAGAGACACATTCAAGAATTTTTGAGAATTTTTGAAAAGTATTTGAAAAAATAATTTTAAATTGTAATATTTAAAATACGTTTTAAGTTTTGAACAAAACTGGTGTTCTTAAATTTTATATTTTTTTTTTTTAAAATGGATGTTACACTTTTCAATAATATGTCGCGGAATTAACAAACAAATAATTTCATTTAAAAATAAAGCTTATTTTTTTCATTCAAAAACACATCACATCTAAAGTTCAAGTGTTATGTTATCCTTCACCAAAATATATATATATATATATATATATATATATATATATATATATATATATCAAATGAATTTAATAAGTGTTATAAATATTTAATGCTTACAAATATTTATTAGATTTTTTTTAAAAATTGAACAGGATTATTAAAAGAAAACAAATATAATTAACCTTGCAAAAGAAGAATATAATAATAATAATAAGCTAAGTAGAAACGTTCAGAATCAGTCATCGCATCACTCAACCCTAGGACAATTTATTGCATGCCAACTACTATAATAATAATATAATATATATATATATATATACAGTCCAAATATTGACAATGTCAATAATTAGTATGAGAAGTAATAAAAAAAAATCAAACATCGGTAATTAATATATATAATGTTAACAGAGATCTCGTTATCTGTTTTATTAGTACTTTAATAAACGAATAATTTATTATAGCTGCATATCATGCAAGAATATTAGTTTAAAAGGGCACAGGCACATCTAATTGGCAACGGTTGAAGAAAAGGTGGAAATGGAGGAAGCACTTACGAAGGTGAAGAAGAAGAAAGCTGAAGTTTTTTCTTCTCCTGCAACAACATTCTGTGTTACTGGAGCAACTGGGTATATTGGTTCATGGCTTGTGGCGGCTCTTCTTCAAAGAGGTTACACTGTTCATGCTACTGTTAGAGATCCTGGTCAGTATATATATACATATCATAATAATAACATTTTTTTCTTACATCTGTATACCGTTTCTTCACTTTCTGCATCTTTATTTCTTTATTTCTGTATTTTTACTGTTCATAATTAAATTATTTAAGTCTAATTTAATTTTATAAAATCGATTTATTTATAATTAATATTATTTTTAATTGATGTAAATAATAACATTTTTTTTTCTTAACTACAGTTTTCGAAAAGAAAATGTTCCAGCTGTAAATTTTGAGTGCATGTGTGATGATTCTAAAATCTTGAGCTTTGTAGCATTTCCTTGATATTTCTGTTAGAAATGAAGGTTAGATCCTTCTCGAAGGTGAAATTGATGATAAGTTATTGCGAGCACAGACTGAACCCAGAAGGGTTGAAAAAAGTACTTATTACAGTGTAGCAGTAAGGAAATTTTAAGTCAAAATCAACTTTTTACAAAATTGGAATGAAATTTCTATTTATTTATTTATATATTATAAATTTGTTTAATTTGTAGTTAATATATAGTATATGATTACTGACAAACTTTCATAATATGTTAAGAAAGAAATTTTAAAATAATCTTAACCATAAAATAAAAAAATAAAAAAGCAAGATTAGATCAAATTTACACCTAATGTAAATTTGTCTTTATGTGGAATTTCTTTATACTTTTGAGAAGATTATTGTTGTTGTGGAGTCGTAAAATTCAGAAATTGAACATAATCTTTGATTTCATATTGTGTATGTTTCTTTTACATTGAAAACAAACCAGACAAATTATCTTCGAGTTTCAGTGTTACACAGTGAGCAATTAAATAATATTGTAGTCAGTAATTGCTGACAAACATTGAGTTTAGCCTAATTTATACTACTTTATAACTAATTGGAAAGAAATTTAATTTCCAGAAATTTATAAATTATACGGAGAGCCTGTTTTTTATTTTCATTATTTTAGTCTTTTTTCTATTTTGGATTTGTATTTGAAATTCATTATTTAGGGAAAGCTATTATTCAAAGAGGTGTCCATGAGTGCATTTTTATAATCAAATAATTAGAAAGAAAAAATGAGGTCCAACGACTCAATTAAAAGTTGTCATTGAATAGGTGAAATTTTATAAAATTTTAAAATTGTTTAACACTTTATTTATAGCAAATTTAAGTTTCTATTCTTTTAAAAATTACAAGTTAATGTTGATTATAAAATTACATAAATACAAATATTCGAATTCATATCAAAATATGCGATAGTTAAAAATTAGTAAAATGTAATACGTTTAAAGAGTCATTAAAGAAATTACCTAAAGTTAATCTTGGAGGGAGTTTATATATCTCTCTATCTCTTTAAGTCAAACGTGTGTGTGAGATCTTAATTAGTTTTAAATACAAATTACTAAAGCAATGCTTTCGATTTATTAAGATACACATAAGTTTATTGAATATATTTATTTTATTTTTAGTTTGGAAAATAATAATAATTGATATATTAATGTCATGGAACTCGTGCGAAATTAGATAATGAGTATATGGGATGCGTTCTATGCAAGACTCATTCTTAAATGTTTTTTTTTCTATTTAATTTGTTACATTTATAGTACACGAGGAGTTATAATGACACTGATAAAACATCCGTAAAACATATTTATATTTTTTTAATTTATTTTTATTTGAGAAAAACATATCTCTCATTAATGGATAAGTTTTAAGCTACATAAAAAATTATCTAATTATAAAAGTATATAAAATATGTATATTTTTAACTTCTGTAAAGTGAGTCACTGTAAATAATTTCTTTAATTTTTTCTCTCTCTGGAATTAAAAATAATTACTTCGCATCCTTAATATCATATAACATATAATATAAGCAAATTATTTATTTGTTGACCAAAATGATCAAGTAATTATTTCAAACCACGTTGCATTATAATGTCAACATATGACATTTGAAAAAAAAAATTAAAATCTTTCAAAGAAATGCTATTTATTTATTTTATAATGAATATTTGGGAACAAACATAATAATTTGAAATTTTAGCGAGAATTTTCTTTTACATGAAGTAAAAGTAAAACCCACACTTTTTTAATCAAAAAATAATTTAAAATTTAATAAAATAAAAAAGAAATAATTTTTTTTTATGTTTTCTTCATTTTAAGTTAAAAAGTTAACTGTAATAACTTGCCCAATAAAAAATACATATATTGTATCAATTGATGTTTGATGCCTCTTTTTTGTTTTACTAATTTAATGTACCAGAAAAGTCATTTCACCTGCTATCGTTATGGACAAAAGGTGACCGATTGAGAATTTTCAAAGCGGATTTGAATGAAGAAGGGAGCTTCGATGAGGCTGTAAGAGGCTGTGATGGCGTTTTTCATGTTGCAGCTTCAATGGAATTCAATGTGGATAAGAAAGAAAACATTGGTAATGTCATGATCAAATGCCTTCAATGAAATACACAGAAAAAAGGATTACATTTTTAATGACACTTGTGCCTTGTGTGAATTGAACATGCAGAGGCCTATGTTCAAGCAAATATAGTTGATCCTTCAATCAAAGGGACCTTAAACCTTCTAAAGTCTTGCATGAATTCCAATTCTGTGAAAAGGGTTGTTCTCACTTCTTCAATAAGTACAATTACTGCCAAAGACAACAATGGGAAGTGGAAACATGTTGTTGATGAATCTTGCCAAATCCAAAGTGAACATGTGTTGAAAACACAAGCAAGTGGATGGGTAATTAAAGCTTTTACTGGTAGCTTTCACTTTTTGTGTACAATGTTAGAACTTTGAATGATATGCTGCAAACTGTTCTGTTTTCCTAGCTAGTTTGCACTTCTGCATAGTATGTTGCTTTCTTTTGAGAGTTTCCTCACTGAGACAGGTTTATGCACTTTCAAAGCTTCTAACAGAAGAGGCAGCATTTAAGTTTGCAAAAGAGAATGGCATCGATCTTGTGTCAGTCATAACAACCACTGTTGCAGGCCCATTCTTCACTGCTACTGTACCATCAAGTGTTAAAATGCTACTGTCACCAATAACAGGTTATCTTTTCATCTTCATATGTCTTGGTATAACGTTATTCGTCTGGAGCCATTGAAAAATCATCAATATATGTGGAAACACTACTGGTTGTCAGATTTCTGCAATAAAGGAAAATGAATTGTGATGTATTACTACAACTAGAATTCCTGTGAGTGTTTCAAGTGAAAACCATATTACTCAAAATTAATAGGCATTAAATATTTTTATTACCTGAACTTGTATGTAATTGCAGAAATTTGGTGGTCATCAAAGGGCATGATAAACTTGTTTTTTGCATGAGGTAGATTACATGCAAATAATATATCTTGCATACCAAATTCCCCAAAAGCATTGAATGAATCTCTAGGACTCCTTGTGCGTCATAAAAATAGATAACACCAAACTTTTGTGGTTACAAATATGCTTAACTATATGAGTTAATTGTCATGTCATGTCATTTTGTCTGACCATATTGATCTTTTATGAATAGGTGAACCTGAGTTCTTCAAGATATTATCTGCTGTAAATGCAAGAATGGGGTCAATTGCTTTAGTTCACATTGAGGATATATGCAGTGCGCATATTTTCCTAATGGAGCATTCTGAAGCAGAAGGTCGATACATATGCAGCAGCCAAAGCTGTCCATTGTCTATGTTGGTCAATCTTCTTACCAAAGAGTATTCTTACTCAAATAAGAAAAAGTAATGTTCTTCCCTCTGAACTGCTTTTGTTTTTTTCTTTTCAAGTGCTTATGTTATTCTTATATACACATGCAGGATAGCTGAGAAAAACTATGATAAAGTTCCTTCTGAGATTTGCTCAAAGAAATTAAGAGATCTGGGTTTTAGTTACAAGCATGGAGTTGAAGAAATAATTCACCAGACAATTATTTGTTGCTTAGATTATGGTTATTTACCTCCCATTAGACAGTAGTCTTTCAATACTAGTGCATGCACATGATTTTGAAACTTCTGTACAGTTTTGTGGTCACAAAAAACAAATGAAGTCATAATTTGAAAGATCAAGTTCCTTCTTAAATATTTGTATGGACAAATGAAGTCATATTTATCATTTCTTATAAACGTTTTGATCCTATTTTCTAAGTAGAATTGGAATTTCACCAGTGTGTTCAATACAGGTTTGAATCAAAGGTCAACAAAAATTACCGAAGTAAAATTCTAATTGTTACTAGAAAACAACACTAAAAACACTAAATGCACTGATGTAACTACATATAATTCTTATTTTATTTGTATTTGTTATTTAAAGGCAAGAAGAAAACATGGATGTGTAGTTGTTGCACCCTAAGTATCAGAAACGGTGTCTGCATCAAACATTTAAGAGGGAAATCATAAGTGGTTTGTGTGTCAGCATTCAGAAGATTGATCTATAGCTTCTCATGGTTGTGTAGTAGCTGTGCAGAGTACTCCTACCTGTTACAAATTCAACATTTCCAAAGTTCTTGACTTCAAAAATTTGAAATGTACTATGAAGATATCTTCATTCAATGATCTCCATCTCTAAACAAGTGGGTGGTGTTATGAGGGTTGGTGCACATTTATGAGATGCATACATATGCCATGAGAAATTCAAAGTTGTACAGATGTTACACTAAAGAAAGCTCATTCAAAATCCACATTTAGTGTTGTGAGATAAGTATGAAACCTGATGAAACTAACTATCAAATATTTATCAAAACATTGATCACACAATGGGAATAAGATAATAGGGAATATGGCTCAACTATGAACATATACTTCCTAATCCTTCCCCATGTTTGTCCTTATGTTTTGAATCATCTCTCTTTGAACTTGAATCTTAACCATTCAAGGAGGACCACATTACATTATTACACAATTTATCTATTTATTTTCCTCACAAAAAGTAGAAAACGGGACATTTTTACAATATTGTTCAAGGTACTGTACTAGTAGCGCTGTCACAGTTTATGTTGCAAATGTCACATAACAAGTATAATATAGAAATGGAATGCAAACTACTCAATTAGACTTAAATCTGTTTTATATATTTATTCATGTAACACAGTTTCAAAACTCAATTAGACCACGTTGGTTTGCAGACTCCAACTAAATACTCTTGCATATTATCTTCACAGTTGCAGACACATAATTTGTGGCAAGAAGAATGTGGCATTTACGTAACGATCCACGAACACAATAGGCAATAAAGCTAAAGAATGAATGATAATAATTTTTTTATTGATGGTATTATCTGAATAAACAAAAGTAAACAATTAGGAGCATAACCTCTCTCACAAGACAATAATGTCTGTCACAAAACTCAATAATCATAAAATATGAATCTGCTTCATCATCAACCCCCTGTTCTTTTCGTTGGCCCACCTTCTTACAGAATCCATTCTTTTGTGTGGGTTCAATATACACACATATTCATAGATCTATATTGTCCGCTTTGGACTAAGCTCTCACGGATTTGCTTTTGGTACCACTCCAAAATACCTCTTAATAAGGGAAGTATCTTATGTGTATATAAATCAATGTGTATTTCATATTTTATCCGATGTGGGACTTTGTTTGACTTTGTTTGTAAGCATAACCTCTCTTACAAAACTCATAAATCAAAAGCATACTCTTAACCCTAGACTCTAGCTTTATTTATACTAATTATTTTTCGCCCCATCTCATACTAAATATTTTCCTAGAATATATCTGCATATAATATAAATATCTCTATATTTAATATAAATATCCCCCGTATATTATCCTAGCATATATCCTTAATTATAAATATCGTATATTGAATATTTTCCTAGGATATATATTTATTATTATAAATATCTTATATTGAATATTTCCCTAGGATATATATTTATTATTATAAATATCTTATATTGAATATTTCCCTAGGATATATATTTATTTACTCTAATTAACTTATACTGAATATTATCTCCTATTGTGGCTCCTTTTACTGTAATTAGCTCTCACCCCTCCTAACCGCTGCTTAATTAAGATGGTGATTCTTCAACTGTTCGACTCAGGTCCTTCCCTACTTCCTACCGTTCGGCCTGGTCGCTCCCTGCCTCCCACCTTTCGGCCTGGTCGCTCCCCGTTGTCCACCGTTCGGTCTGATCGCTCCCCTTTGTCTAAAGCTGTCAAAACGGGTAACTCGACCCGACCCAACCCGACCCACCACGGGTTGGCCACTTAGTTAGCCAACCCAACCCGGCTCATTTATTAGCGAGCCGAAAAAATTTGAACCCGACCCGACCCACCATGGGTTGATGGGTTAAACGGGTTGGCTCATTGGCTCACTTAACTTTTTTTCACCCTCTTCTTCTGAGATTCTTATAACATGTTACTTTGATCGATCAAATTGAAATAGAAATAATTGGACCAATTGATATAAAAGAAAATGAAACAAAAGAACTCTATTGTTATATATTCTAAGCTATCAAGCATAAAATTTTGCCAATTTAGTTTAATGAGACATACACAACCATTTAATCAAGAAACTACATATAGTCGTTAACAAAAATATATAGCAGACAACAACACAACGCAGCACGAAAAGCTCTACTGCAAAGTAAAGGTTGTGCATTTTGAATAATTAATTTAATAAATTTGATTTCAATAAAAAATAGGATTTGAATAATTAATTTAATTATTTTTATTTCAATAAAAAAATAAGTGGGTTGGTGAGCCAACCTGGCTCACCACGGGTTCAACCCGGGTGAGCCGGGTTCTTAGCAAGCTGGGTCAAAATTGGCTCACATCAAAATTTTCACATTTTTTTCCAACCCAACCCGACTCAAACCCGTGGTGAGCCGGATTGGCTCACGGGTTTCATCCCATTTTGACGGCACTACCTTTGTCCACCGAGAGCGGTCCGGTCTCACCGTTCCCCTTTGTGTAAACAATTCTTTAAGTTTCAATTGAATGAAAAACATACACAGGATCTTGAATTACCTGGATCCATTATACAATTTCTTCCTGTCAATGTTCTCCCTTCTCTTACTTCTCTTTAATGCTTTCTTTATGATATAGAAATTCTAAAGAATGTCTTTCTCTGCTAAAGTCACAGTTTCCTTTCTTTTCCTGAGAATGTTACTTCTCTCTTTTTTCTTTTCAGAAACTTAACGTCAACTGTAGTAAAACTTTTTTTCGCTCTTTTATGATATTTAATCAACTTTAATAAAATATCAAAATGCCCTTTATTGAAGTGAGAAGAGAGGGATTAATTTTAATAACTCTAAAATAATCCCTATAACTTTAATACCTTATATTCTAATAATCATCACATTAGAATCTTTACATCAAAGTTATACTTTAAATTACATGAACCAATCTTAAATATTAATATAATTTAACATTCTCTTACTTGGTTCATGTGATGACTTGAAGATCTAAAACTAAACTTTAAGTGTGCACCATTCATTAGAACTATCAAGTCATCATCCTTATATGAATTGAAATGATCAGATCATGGCGGGCAAAAGTCATGAACGACAAGATTCCTTCCATGTATCACATAATTAAACCAACTCAACATAACTTTAATCAATCTTTTAACTTTCATGTCTCTAAAAGAGATATAACATGTTACCACAATCAATAATACATGTATATAACTTAATGTGGATAACAATAGAATAAAGAGAAACATAACTTTAATTGAATTCACAAGTGTCATGACAGTACAAACATATAACTATACATATCCATATAGATAGATAACATCATCATGTTAATATTGACTTATCCATAATGCACATACTTTCAACATGGCCAATAAAAGTTTTGGGCGGTAGTCCTTCAGTTAATAGATCTGCTATCATCAAATCCATACCAATATGCTTAATTAACACTCTACGTTTCTACACTTCTTCTTTGACCGACAAGTATTTCAAATCCATGTGTTTATCACCCTTTGAGTACTAGTCATTTTTAGAGAAGAAGACGGCTGCGAAATTATCACAATAAATCCTTATCGGCCTAGCAATACTGTCAATAATGCCAAGCCTCGATACAAAGTTTCGCAACCACAAAGCATGAACCGTGGCCTCAAAGCATGCCACAAATTCAGCCTCCATGGTGGAAGTAGCAATGAATGATTGTTTTGTACTTTTCCAAGAAATTGCTCCTCCAACTAATAGATAAACATACCCAAATGATGATTTTCTTGAATCCACACATCCAGCATAGTCAGAATCCGAGTAGCCAACCATCTCAAGATGATCTGACCTTCTGTAGGTGAGCATGTATTCTTTGGTACCTTGTAAGTACCTAAGAACTTTCTTTGCAGCTTTACAGTGATCCATTCCGGGATTACTTTGATATCGGCCTAACATTCCAACAGCAAAACTGATATATGGCCGAGTACAAGTTTGAGCATAAATCAAACTCCCAACCACTGGCGCATAAGGAATAAACTCCATGGCCTTTCGTTCCAAATCAGTCTTGGGACATTGCATTTGACTAAACTTATCCCCTTTTTGAATTGGAACTACTCCAGGAGAGCATTTTTCCATTCTGAATCTCTCTAACACTTTGTTAATATAGCCTTTTTGAGACAAACTTAACAATCCTTGTGATCTATCACGAAATATTTCTATTCCTATCATATAAGATGCCTCATTCATATCTTTCATTTCAAAATCGCCAGAGAGAAACTTCTTTACATCATGTAACATACCAACATCATTAGCAGCAAGAAGAATGTCGTCAACATATAAAACCAATATAACAAACTTACTTCCACTGATCTTTATATATATACACCGATCAACGGTGTTCTCTACAAAACCATATGAAGTTATGGTATCATTAAATTTTAGATACCATTGTCGGGAAGCTTGTTTCAGTCCATATATTAATTTCTTCAATTTACACACCAAATTTTCTTTTCTTGTTATTGTGAAACCTTCTGGTTGGTCCATATAAACTTCCTCTTCTAAGTCACCATTCAGAAAAGCGGTCTTTATATCCATTTGGTGAAGCTCTAAAACATAATGAGCCACCAAAGCCAAAACAATTCGCAAAGAGTCCTTCTTAGAAACAGGAGAAAAGGTCTCTTTGTAGTCAATGTCTTCCTTTTGAGTGAAACCTTTGGTGACTAATCTAGCTTAATACCTTTCAATATTGCCTTTTGAGTCATGTTTAGTCTTAAAGACCCATTTACAACCGACTCTTTTTGAACCCTTAGGCAATTCAACTAGATCCCATACTTCATTGTCATCCATTGATTTCAATTCTTCTTTCATAGCATTCAACCAATTCTCTGAATTATTACTTTCCCTGGCTTTTCTGAAAGAGATTGGATCCTCATCAATGCTTAAGTCACATTCATGTTCAACAGAGTAAACCACATAATCATTCAAAATAACAGGTCTTTTCTCCCTTACAGACCTTATTAATGTTGCTTATTGTGGTTTCTCTATCAATGTTCATTTATGACTTGCTCATTTGTGACTTGCTCATTGTCAATTGGCTCAACATTTATATGTTCATTTTGTGGGATTGGAACATTCACTTGTTGTCTCTGCTTCTTGTGTGACTGTGATACAACAAGAGGGATAACAACTTCAGAAGAGACATTAGATGTAGAAACACTATCAATATGCTCTTGAATATCCACTATTCGTGATTCCTCAGTCCTACTAAATTGACCATTTTCAATGAACCAAGCATTTCCAGACTCAACTATTCTTGTACTATGGTTAGGGCAATAAAATCTATATCCCTTTGATTTTTCAGGATAACCGATGAAGTAACCACTAATGGTTCTTGCATCAAGCTTCTTTTCATGTGGATGGTATAACCTTACTTCTGCCGGACAACCCCAAACATGAAGATGTCTCAAACTGGGTTTCCTTCTAGTCCATAGTTCATAAGGAGTTTTAGAAACTGCTTTGCTAGGAACCCTGTTAACCAGATATATAGGAATCTTTAATGAATACATCCACAAAGATAAAGGAATATTACTATGACTTAACATACTCCTAACCATATCCATAAGAGTACGATTCCGCCTTTCTGCTACACCATTTTGTTGTGGTGTACCAGGCATTGTATATTGTGCACATATACCCCGAGTTTCAAGAAACTTTGCAAATAGACCTAGACATTGTCCACTCTCATCAATTTTACCATAATATTCACCACCTCTATCAGATCTCACCACTTTTACTTTTCTATCTAATTGTCTTTCCACCTCATTTATGAATATCTCAAGGGCGTTCACTGATTGAGATTTTTCATGTAATAGATATATATAACAATAACGTGACCATCAATAAAGGAGACAAAATATTTTTCATCACTCCAAGATTTAATGTCAAAAGGACCACAAATATCAGTGTGTATTAACTCAAGAAGTTGACTATTTATTATGGCGGGATATTTTGATATTATTTTGTTTGTTTACCCTTAATACAATCAATACATACATCCAGTCATCAAAATCCAATTGAGGTAAAATTTCATTTTTCACTAACCTCAACATCCTTTCTTTGGATATGTGACCCAATCTTTTATGCCATAAGAAAGCAGAACATTCTTTTCTTGCACCACAATTTCTATCAACAACATGTTCAACATTAAACAGGGATTCAGAAAAATTAACATCAAGATTTAAACGATATAAATCATCCAATAATGTACCATAACCATAGTAGTACGAAAGTTTATACAAATGAAAAATATCATTTTCAATCTTAAAGTTAAAACCTAAATAATCCAACTTTCCAACAAAAATTAAATTCCTAGCACAACCAGGAACATAGAGACACTTTTCAAGATTCAGACACTAACTAGTGTCTAGAATCAATCTGTAAGTCCCAATTCTTTCTATCCATGCCTTCATTTTATTCCCCATATATAAATACTTTTCAGTTCCTTTTATGGGCTGGATTGAAAGGAATCACTGCATAATATTAGAAACATGAGTGGTAGCTCCAGAATCCAAC
This sequence comes from Vigna umbellata, assembly GCF_029865625.1. Classification (NCBI taxonomy): domain Eukaryota; kingdom Viridiplantae; phylum Streptophyta; class Magnoliopsida; order Fabales; family Fabaceae; genus Vigna; species Vigna umbellata. Next base: position 6,863,085 of record NC_142170.1, read on the forward strand.
CACCAGGTATTATTAGGCACTTCAATAATATTTGCTTCAAAACTTACAGAAACATAAAAAGTACCTTTCTTTTCGAACCAAGATTTTCTTTTCGGACAATCTTTCTTGAAGTGACCTACTTTCTTGCCAAAGAAACATTTTTGGTCCTTCTAGATATTGCCCTTATTCACTTTCATTTGAGCTTTGTCCTTCTTGTTCTTCTTTCCTGATTTGGCTTTACTGAAGCTAATACCTTCATGAGTTGTGAGATGGATAGAATGATCTTTCATTTTCTTCAATCTCCCTTCCTCTTGTACCAACATGGCTTTGATTTCTTGAAAGTTCCATTTATCCTTAAGAGTGTTATAATTCACTTGGAACTGGCCAAATTCAGGAGGAAGAGAGTTCATGATAAATTGTACCAGAAAAGACTCATTCACCTCTATTCCCATTGACTTTAATCTTGCTGCTATATTAGCCATTCCAGTTACATGGTCATGTATGGGATGTGACCAGTCAAACTTTTTGGTAGTCAGCTCACTCATAAGAGTTCCTACAATAGACTTGTCAGTTATGTTTGATTGTGAGTACTCCTTAATCAGTTTCATGAATTCCTTTGCGTTTTCTTTTTTAGGCATAGAAGGTTTTACATTCTCTGCCATAGACATGCACATCAAGTTTAGGGACAGCCTGTTAGACCTATGCCAAGCCTCATAAAGAGACTTCTCATCACTTGTACTAGTCTCTGTAATGGCTGCGGGCATTTCATCCATCATAATTGCCATGTCCAAGTCTAACACACCCAGTTGGAACTAGATTTGTTCTGACCAATCGGCATAATTGAGCCCATTAAACTTGACCACATTGTTGCTCAAACCTGATAAATTCATGTAAGCTGGAAATAATACACAAGCTCATACATTAATGCTTTGATAAAATTAATGGATTCAAACAAATTACTACGTTAGTCATACATTCAAGTTCACCTTTGGGTGACACTTAAACTGATAGGTAATCATTTAAGTCATTCATTTAAGTTCACTTTTGGGTGATTCTTAAACTGACAAATTCCATATATACTTTAATAAACAATCAATCATACTTAAGTCTATATGTATGATATCTTTAGATATACAAACATATTTACTAAGTACATGAAATGTCTCACTTTAATGTCATCAATTCTAAACAATATCACCTTTGGGTAATCCATAACATCCTTATATCAATGACTAATAACTATATATATATATATATATATATATATATATATATATATATATATATATATATATATATATATATATATTTCACTCTTATTTAACAATATATTTCACTCTTATTTTTTTTTTCTTTTAGAAATATAAAAGTTATTTGTTTTAGATAATTTTATAGTATAGTTTTGAATGCAAGAGAGAAAGAAAACTTGATAATGTGTTTGAATTGGGACTTATTTTTATACTAAATTCGAAATGTGCTAAGATAAAATATTTTACTTTATATTAAATTTTGAAGAAGAAAAACACATAAGAACTTATGAGATTAATTAATCAGATGATTTTAAATTTTATTTAAAAAACATAAGAATTTTAAAAAAAAGTCTACTATTTTCTTTCTCAAAGTTATACTTTTTTTTTCATTCTCTCCTTGAATTAGTTTCATTTAAGATATGTTAAGTTAATTTTAATTAGGATGTTAACTCGGTCTAGGTTGTATGTAATTAGTTTAACATCATTTTTTCAACTAGCTAATGTTGATAAGGATTATTAATTTTGATTACTTTTAGTCTATTTTGTTAAAATTAGTTTTTGTGAAAATTAAGTGAGGCTTTTTAATTAACATTATTGACGTTTTGTTGACTAATGTTAGATATCACATTTTCGTTTAACATGAACTTAGACTATTTATGTATGTGGACATTGTTTTTCGACCAATATTAATCAAACCTGATGACCAACATTAATAAGATTGTTTTTCATGTAACGTCAACAAGAATGTTTTATGAACGCCACTAAAATTATGAATATATCTCGATAAATAATAAAAGTCAGAATTTAAATTGAAGTCCAATTTTTTTTTATCAATATATCTTAATGATTTACTTTTATAATAGTTTAAATACTTTAGAGATAATAAGAAATAAAATTAAATATTTTGAATTATTTCATTTAAATAAAATATTTTAAATTTTGATCAATTTAAAATATTAAAAGTTAAATTTAATATATTTAAATTTCTTACAAATTATTAAATTATTTGTAAATATACAATCTCGTTATCTTTTTCACTCTTTCAAGCTTTATCAAGTTATCTTTTTCACTCTTTCAATTAAGCTTTATCAAGTTTTTTTATTTATTTCCTTTCAATTCGCGTTTCACATATTACTTCCTAAACTAGTTAGAAGATTGTGTCTCATTCATCTAAATTTTCAACCATTTATATTTTCATTTATTATTATTTTTATTTATTATTAAATTATTTTTAGTATTTTTTTTCTAAAATAACTTAATAATATGGTTAAAATTAATCTTATATTATAATTACAAGGACTGGATTAATTTGGATAAATCATCACTTAAAAAATATAAGACAATTTAAAACATATTACAAATATGTATAAAAAGAAATATATAGTCCTCCGAAATTACACAAGTTTTTTAAAAGTTTTGAAAGTTGAAATATTTTATTAGTGAGGATATATATAAATCTAACAACCAAACATTGACATTACTTGCATATTTTCACATCAGGCCTCTACTAAGAACTACTTTCTCATTCATCATCCTTTACTCACATGTATCACATGATAATACCAAGTGAACAACCAACCATAGATAAAGAACAAGAATAATCTTATTTATTTTTGTAAGGTTATATCATACATTTCATATAACATGAATCATGATCTCATTCAGACACTTTATATGTCAACACATCATTAAACATTAGACACAAAAGAAATCTATAAGACTATAGTTCTAAAGTATACATAAGGTGTAGGTGATCATATGAAATCTACACCAGTCAAGAAATTTCTCTGGAGTGGATTCAAGAAAAATAGCGATTGTGGATCCATTTGACAGACGTCTACCATGATAATGTTAGTTTACTATAACCTCGTCAAAATGATGTTCCTTTGCATTCAATCTTGTTATAAGAACTTCTTTAAACTTTTGCCACCAAAATTGCATTTTCTATGAGTATGCAAGTTTAATATATTTAGGATAATTTCTTTCATGAAAAACATACACTAGTGTATATATTATCATATATAATATGACATTTCTCCTAAGAAGCGACCATATTCATACAATTCACACAAGTTTATCATTAAATAACATTTTCAAATAGATTTTTGGCATAAAATTTCAGGTTCTATTCAACTTAACAATATGTCATCGTTATAAGTTCTCATCCTTCCATTTTCATCAAAACAATATAACTTTTGTAATTTTGAAACACCTTTTTCATCAAAATCAAAAGGTTTAAAATTTTCATAAGTTCTCAAACGCAAGAACCAACGCTCAATGTTTAGCCACTAGTACCTAACGACAAAGAGTCAATACATAGTGCCCATATTACTAGAGCTTACATGATTTAATTTTTCAAGTGGCACTCAGTATCTCAAACCTCTAGAGCTCACTAAAATTTAATTTCATATAGTGTACAACGATAATCAAATGATGTCCAACAAATATCTCAAGGTCAAATATCAAAGTTTAACCATGTATATCAAATTAGTCCGTTGACTTCTCTAAGCAATATTTATCTTTATCAATCCTTAAGATACAATTTGACTCAAAACATCATCAAATAATATCAATCTACCAATTTAACTCAAATTTTAGATACCCAAACATATTCAATCACGAGCTCAATCAAACATAAACCACAAATTTTACTCAATAATTATCGCAATGATTCTTAAAAAAATTCAATAATTACATTTATATTTAAAAGAATCAATTTTTGTAAATAAATTGTTAACAATATTTAAAAATATTAAATAATATAAAATTATACGATAACATTGCAAAAATTGTTGTAAAATATGTTCGTTATTTGTATTGAATAAGTTATAACGACCAATTATCTATACTATTATATATAAAAAAAAATATTTTGGTGTATACATTTTTTTCATATTTATCATTTACTAAAATAATTATTTATTAATTTTATTTTAAGTGACTATTATTTTAAATTTAACTATTTTTTAATTTAATTCTTTTTAAAGTTTAATAATTTTTTAAACTAAAATAACTATTCATAATAAAATATTACTGACAAAATCAATAAAAATTATCTATATAATATTATTAAAAAATATATATTTAATTTTATAATTAAAAAATTTATTATTCTTTACTATTAAAACAAATTAAATTGCAGATATCTAAATAATAAATAAACCGCTACGCATGCATTTATTTTCACTGTTAATAACAAAGATCCTATTGATGGCTAAGTGACCTCTAAGAATATCTAAGATTAACTTTAGTCTCTCCATTATTTATATAAAAGTGCAACTTGAATAAAATTTAAATTTTATATACATTTCTAAGAAAAAGTATATTATTATGTAAATAAAATTTATATTATGTAATTATCAATTTTTATTTTTTTAAATTTTGTACATACTTTTTTTTTACTTGAATAAGTCATTTTATTTAAATGAGTTAATCTAATGATTACCTTTTAAACTAAATTTTATATACTTTTTATAAATTAATTAATTTTATTCCTAATTCCAAATAATGTTACATTGAATTTTTTTATACAATATATCTCAGACCCATTAAAAATTCACCCAAAACCCAGCTGAGTGGAAGACAAGTGTCGAGGAAGGAGAACTGGAAAACAGAAAGTGGAAGACAGGTGTGAGTAGTGGAGTGGGCGTTCGCCAATGACGGTAGGAATAAAATTCTGGGTTTTCAAAATTTCAGGCCCACTTCTTCTTGCTTACCTTCTTCTCCAAATCTCTGAAACCATTTTCTCCTCCTTCTCTCTAAAAAAAAAACTCTTACTTCTTTCTAAGAAATCCTCATTTTTCCTTCCTCCGATCACCACTCAGGCACCATTTCTACTTTCCCGGCTTCAAGGGCGTCCGTTTGAACCGATCAGTTTCGTCCAAACTCAATAGTGTTCGCTCTCTATAGTGCCCGGTCTTCGACTAACATTTGGTTTCCTTGATGTTTAACTCATTAAGAAGTTAAGCATTTATTGGCATTCGGTTTCTTCATATGATTCCGTCAAGTGCTATTATTTGATGTCCTACAGTATATGTCTTAATTGGTTTCGGCCTAGAGTCTTAGTACTCGGCCTAGGCTTTACGGTGTTCGGTTTGAACTCTTAAGAGTCAGTTCATTAAATTGGATCACTTGGTGAACAACATCCGATTATATTAGTAAAGTATGAATGTGGGCACGCTAAGTTGGCGGATCCTCCTGATATTCCGTGATTCCTCGTTCTCACGTAGAGAAGGGTAAATCATGTGTGGGAATGACAGGAGGTCCTAGTCCTTATGGTTAATTTGGACAGATAGGACTAACCTCGGGTGACACTTGTTGAGGGTATCCCAGTTACTACATCACCCGGGTGCACAAACGTCGTAGCTACACAGAATTCATACAGTCCGAACAGTCAGAGTCTAGTATTAGGCTTTGCATGAAGGAGTTAATGATTTATCTTGTTTAGTTGATTGTGTGAAATATATGCTGATACATGAATTAAATTACATAAGCTTGCCCTATTTTCCTGTCTTGTCCGTTTTGTGCGTTCGGTCGTTTGTCCTGTTGCAATGATCATCCGTGTGGATGTGAGCAGAAGGAGAAGAGATGTTGGAAGAAGCGCTGGAAGAAGAAAGTTTGGTCGAGGTAGAAGTTAAGACCGAACAGTAGAACTGTTCGGTCAGTAGTTAGTTTATTTGTACGATGATCGTTCGATCATCTTTTACCTTTTTCTTTTGTAAGACCATTCGGTATAGGCCTTTTTTAAACCATTCGGTCTAGATTGCTTATTTGTACAGTTTTAACTTTATCGTTACTCTGTAAGGCCGTTCGGCCATAAATGTACGTCCTATCTTTTATAAGACTGATCTGTAGTATTATTAACATATGAGTATTCTATTATATAGTTTGATCCTGTATTTTTGGGATGTTACAATATATAATTGTTAAATAATTACTTGTGTCTAAGAATAATTGTTAAGTGAATAATAATAGACAAAATGAAATTAAGGATACCAAGAAAATAGATTAAAATAGAAGATATACCAATTAAATATAATTAAATAAATTACAAGTTATAATTATAAATGAATCAATTTATAATATAATTGTTACAAAATCCTAAAAAAACTACTTACAAAATACTTTGTGTTAGTGAAAATATAATCTAGAAGCTAGCTTGTTGGTTTTACTAAAGTGTTCGTCAGACATCAAATTAACTTATAAGGTAATAAACTTAAATAGGGTGATGAAACTAATTATTAGTCAAAATGTTCTAATATAAGATTTTATTTTTTTTTCATAAAAGTTGTTTTACTTACAAGTTAATTAATTTAGTTTATTCATACAAAATAATATAAATCATTTGATGTTTTATTTGATTTTTTTATAATAAATATAATTTATTTATATTTCGTGAAGTATAGTTTTTGTGATGATTTTAACATGATTTCTGATTGTTATGTATTATTTTATTTTATTTTTAATAGTTTTTTATAATGATAAATAATCGGTCGACACAATAACCGAGATGTGAAATTCATAATTATATCTAGATTATATTATTTGAAATTTACAATTATTATCAGCGAGACACTTGCTTAAACTAACATTTAACTTATTTAATTTTTTTGTTAATATCTCTTATATTTTAATTATTTTTATTTCCTTTTAATAATAGTTTAATAATTAAAATAAATACTTGATATCTCTAAACGGAAATTTAATCCATTATAAAAAGAGATATTAATAGTGCCAATAAATGAGATAACAAATATATTTTATAATATAAATATAATAAAAAAATTTAAAATATCTTATAACTTATAAATTAAAAGCTTATAAAATAAATTATTTAGTATTTTTAATTAATAAAATAACTTAAGCAAATAAAATAATATTCACATTGTTAACTTTTCTCAATAATAGTCCACTTATAAAACAAAATTATAACAATAATATAACAATATAAGAAAGAGATATTATATCAATTTTTTTCTATTATATCATTTTATTGACTAATGTTGTATCGGGCGATGAAAAAGTGGAAGAACTTCTCAAAACTGATATAATTTAATATCGGTGAGAACAAATTTAACAGAAAGGGATTTATGAAGAAAAAAATGAGTTATTATATAAATTATAACCCACATGTGAAGACTTTAAGAAAATGATATTTTAGAAGTAATAGTGAGTTAAAAATAATCAGACTATATTATTTTAATATCAAAATGTTTGAATATAAAAGGAATTCTTATAAATTAGTTTCATTATTTTAAAACACATCACTTCTCTAGAAATTTCTAGAGTTCCATGTCTTCTCTATAAGGGTTCTTGCACCCTGTTCATATGTTTGAAGATCAGAGACCGCTTGTATGCTCCTCGCGGTGAGATCTTCAAGTCTACCCAATCAGTTCTTCAATAGAGTAAGTCAATTTTCTGCTCTTTTTCTCTGATTTAATGTTTTCTAATGCATATGGGGTTTCACTCTATCGCATGTATGGTTTGAGTCTTCTTTTAGGTTCTTTGTTGATCAGTGGTTCTAACAGGGTACCCTGATCATGATTTTGTGGTCTATAGGTGCAGATAGAGCTCCTTGAGCTGTGAAAGCGGTATAAGGACTTCTAGAACAGTTTGATTTTCCAAAAAGGTAAGTGAAGCTAGTTTTATTTGATTTTGTTTGTTAGGAAAGTCATAATTAATGTTGGTATAGTGAAATATTGATTGAATTGTGAATTTGCCTTGAATTGAGAAATATAATATGTTGAGTTGTTTGTATATGTTGTGTATTAATATGAAAACTGATGAATGATGAGGTGAAATGTGATTTTTGATAAAGATAGTATTTGTGTGTGATTAATGATGTACCTTATATGAATGTTATGCAAGTGTATGTATGCTGAAATGAAAATTGGTTGGATTGTAAAATTGTGTTGATGATGTTATTGGTAAAAAGGGGAGGTTAATATATCACTTGGTGGTCTGAATTGATGGGTATTGGTATACAGCTTCTTGTAATATTGAGTTTAAAGTGGAACCTACAATTTGGTAAGTGTTAGGGGTGTTTTATGACTGGTTTACATTTTTAGATGGTTGTTGAGTTGAGAGAACTAATTTGAGTTCAATTACTACTTGTCTTGGAGTGATATTGGGGGTTTTGATAGGTGAGTTTTTGAGTAAAAGGTTTGTTGGGTAAAATAAAAGTTTGGAGGTTGTTTTGAAGTTATTTAGGACTTGTGAGAGTTGTCAAACCAATAAAATCTGGTGTGTAATGCAGTAGAGAGTTGGTAAGTTTGTGTTGCATGAATCTGGGTACAATTAAGGGGGTTTAAGTTGTGAATCTCTAAAGGAGTAGTTATGTGTTGAATTAGATGGTGTAGGGTCTGTTGTTGAGTCATTTGAGAATTGGTTATGCAGTTGGGGGACTTATATGAGAGGTTAATATTTGCTCTGCACAATTCCACTACTCATGGAAAAATCCACAATCTGCGTATGCACTTTTGAGTGAAAGATTTACCTCATGGGTAGTAGGTCGAGTTACCCTTGTTTGTGACTCTGCAGAGTATAAATATTACCATGGGTGCAATGCCTTCACTAGTCTATATCAACATCATATCTGAATAAGTGAGTTTAGTAGTCTTGTGGTTGTATGAATTGCTCGTTCTTGAATGTTGTAAATTATTAAACCAAATTACTATATGATGCTTTATTTGTAACACTAGCTTACCCTTACTCTTTTGTTGTCTGTCTCTATGTATGTTTCTATGTATGTTTCTCTTTTGCAATGATCATCTAAATGGTGTGAGCTTAAGGAGACGTTCTTTTCAGTTGCTCCAGTGAGAGGTGAGGATGTTACCAATGGAAAGTAAGATGGCTCTATAGGTATAGATCTTTTCCTTGAGGAAGCTTTAGTTTCATATAATTATTTTATATCATCTATGTAACGTTTTATTTTAGTAATATTATATTATTAAAAATAGGATGTCACAACCGATGTAATATGTTTAATTTTTCAACGCGAAACTTTCATTTAATACAATATTCAATTATTAATAATAAGTATTATTACATCAGATCTCATCTTATCAGCATGTTCAAAAACTAATTTTGATCATTCGTAAGAATTTTTTTTGTCAGCCAATGTGCATTGGTCAGTGTATTCAAGTACAAGAGCATAAGTTTTTATGCATCCTAGAGTACACAAGCATACATGTTAAAGAAAAGGTTATTTGCATTAACTTTAGTAAAAAAGGTTTTACTATCATTTATGGTTCATAATATTGACTAATAATTTCATGTGTGAAAAGTATAAAAAGTGTACATAGAATCTTGCAAGAAATGTGTTTTACGAAAAAACTTCCTCATGACAATTTACAATATTAAAGTTACTTGTCTCCAATTTCACATTAAATGAAAAAGATTTCAAACCCTTGCAACTCATCAATACTAATACTAAAAGTTCTAACTTTCAATAATAAATTTAATCAAGAAATTATTATTCTAAAAGCAACTCATATGAAGAAAACACATATTAACATCATATAAAACATAGCATCTATTTTACATTAGATGAAAAAGATTTCAAACCCCTACAACTCATTAATACTAATACTAAAAGTTCTAACTTTCAACAATAAATTTAATCAAGAAATTATTATTCTAGAGGCAACTCATGAAGAAAACACATATTAACATCATATAAAACATGACATAGCTACATTTATGTTTCAAAAATACTCGATAATTTATGTTTCAAAAATACTCGATTACTCTAACATCAAATGAGAAGTTCATGACTATCTTCTTGTAACCTCACTTCTTCAAATGAAAATTTATCCACCTTAACAAAATATTTTTTGGTGTTAAACTCAGCAACTCTTCCATACCCTGTTATTTCATAAATTTGAAGGTACACATACAACAATAATGAAAAGTATGAAAAGATGATGAAAACAAGTATTTATCACATTATCATTGACCAACTCCAAAAGTTGTGTGGTGTTTTCCTTAAGTTCAGATCCACCAATACTTGTATCTAATTTAGCAACCACCATTAGGAATGTCAAAAGTTTTTACAAGAACTTTAGACCTCTGACTAGATCCTTTTGCTTCATAGTCTCTTTGTATTTTCATCATTCTCATAAAGCTTTGCATGAAAGCATGAAATCATAGCAAGGAAAATGTGGGAAAATATGAGAAAAAATGGTTAGGGCACAAAAAAGTGAGGGAAAAATGTTACCAATGTGAAGCATTGATGTTTTTGAAGATATTTTGATGATAATGCACTTGAAGCCTTGAAGATTTATAGAAAACCTTGTATTAGGCTTTTGCTTTCACTTGTACATCATAAGAAGACTTGTAAATTGCTTTTTAGTATAACTATGTTGCGACAATAATCGATTATCATAGGGTATAATCGATTATCACAATCAAAAGTAGAAAAAGGTTTGTTGCGGCAATAATTGATTATCATAGGGGATAATCGATTATCAGTGCAAGTTTAATATTGTCCAGGGTTCGACAATAATCGATTATCACTAAGGATAATCAATTATCACGTTTTTTTTAAAAACCCATAACGACATGAAATAATCGATTATATCTTTTGATAATTGATTATTACTATTAGTTGTGAGCTACCTTTTCAGTTTCTGACCCTACACAAACCTTGACTTATAAATAGAGTTTTCCACAACTCTTAGAACTAAAGTTTTCATTTGATAGTATTAGAGTTGTGTGCCTAAGGGAAACTCTCTGTGTGAAAAGGGAACTAAGCCATTTTGAGCATACAAATTTGTTCTGAGGAAGTTCTCAAATCTTAGAGTGCTCAAATCAAGTCTTGTGAATAGGAGAAGCTTGTGTTTAGTGCGTCTAAAGTCGAAGCGGTTCTCTTCAAGTTGATTGAGCAAGGTTCTTCCATCGTGTGTCGAAGAAAGGTGTTTTCTGTTTCTTATTATTTGTATAATCTGTTTGTAATCTTAAACAATATTTTAGAGGAAAAGGTTAATCACTGTTTACAGTGATTAACGACTGGACGTAAATTTTTTTGATTCAAACCAGAATAAAATCCTTTGTGTTGATTTTTTTTTACCCTATAACTTTAGTATTTAAACTGTTTGATAAAAGTTGTTAAATAAAATCATAACTTTTAAAAGAATTAATTGACCCCTCCCGTTATTGACCTTTACACGATCTCTAAAACGTTTCGCTGGGCGATACCAATCCCAACAAAAAAAAATGGTGGTTAAAGAAAAAGATCGAACGATTTATTATTTACTTATTTTTTCTAATACAAAAATTATATTAAAACAAAGAAAATTAAAAAATTTAATTAAATAATTGAACAAAAATTAAAATAAAATAAATTTATTAAACCAGTTTAACAAATAAGTGTCGAAATCTCTCAATACTCCTATAAGTTAACAAATTTCAAATTTAATTTTCTTAACTCAAGATTTATCATCTAGATATTAAAAATTAAGTTTAAACATATTTTTTCCCTTACCTTTAATTTTCATTTTTAGATTTATTTTGTAAACTTTATTTTAATTTTTTGAAAAAATATTTTATAATTTGTTGTGATTTGTAACACTAAAATTACTACCATCTTATTAAAAACACAGATAAAATTATGCACTAAAATAAGTTTAGTAATGTTGAGAATTAATAATCACTTGCTGTTTAGTTAGTTAACACGTTTGTATAGTTTGTCTAGTGTTTCTAGCAAATTCTTGAATAATATTGTTTGTCTTAATCATCATTTACTATTGTCCCTAGTGTTGTATATAGAATATTTTAAGGGTTAAATATGTTTTTAGTCCCTAAACTATTGGCCGTTTCTGGTTTTCGTCCCTCTTCCAAAGTAAGGTACAATTTGGTCCTTATTCTTTAGAAAAACGTTCGTTTTAGTCCTCAAAATTTTGTTTTTAGTCCTCGTTTTAGTCCTCAAAACGTTCGTTTTTTCGACTAAAACGAACGTTTTTTAAAGATTGAGGACTAAATTGTACCTTACTTTGGAAGAGGGACGAAAACCAGAAACGGTCAATAGTTTAGGGACTAAAAACATATTTAACCCATATTTTAAACAGCTTCGTGTATATTGTACCATATATACAAATTCTTTTATCATTCTATTTTTTTTTCTTTAGTTTATTTTTATATTGTTCGAGTTTAATATATATATATATATATATATATATATATATATATATATATATATATATATATTTCAATTTAAAAAAAATATTTCAAAAAATTGTTTTGAAAAATAAGAAACAATTAACTTTTAAATATATTACCATGAATCTTATACATTAAAAAAAAGTTTTTTCAGCTAAATATAACTCATTAACATGTAACTTAACATAAATGTTAATTTCTTTTACTAGTTTATTAAAAAAAATGAGACAAACACTCTCATCAAGATAGATATACTTATTAGACCCTTAATAATACAAGCCATATTATATATTTATTGAGAAATGATTCATTAAATTATGTGTTCTGTCATTACTCATACCTATGGCTAAAATTATTTAATTTTATATGAGATAAAATTTAAAATTTTGCATATGATGATGTAAAATTGTAATGTATAGAAATATGTATGAAGGTTATATTTCTGTTTTATCAAATTTTAAATGTAATATATTTCTGTTATTGAATATTTCGAAGTAATTTATCTTATTAATTATCAATTTTTATTGTCATTTGTAGTTGGATATTTTTTTTTTGAAATTAAATTTTATTTCTATAATTTGATATGAATATAAAAAATGGAATTGTTGACATAGTAAATTCGACTTATTATAAATCGAATGTGAATGTTTTTATTAAAAGAATGTACAGAAATGTACAAAATTAATGTTATTGTTTTTATTAAAAGAATTACCAAATGTACAAAATTAATGTTATTTTTTTTAAAGTATGTATTTATGTCTTACATGGTATTTTTAGGTTGAAATGATCAAAATCAAATTAGATGTTTAGTGCAGAATTTTGCTTAAAGAAATCATTATCAATAATTTTGTGGAAGTTGTATTTTGCATGTGGTGTTTTGAGGTATAGGAGTTGACAGGAAATGCTGGTATAGACAACAAGAAGACTAGAACAGTTGGGGACGAAGAGTTGAGCAAGCTTCTTGGAGATGTCACCATTGCCAATGGTAGTGTCATGGCCAACATTCACAACCTCGGATGGGACCTCGGAGGGTTTTGATGATGATGATGACTCCTAGATTACATGTCATTTTTTTCTCAAATGTAATCCTTTTATTCTCCCTTTCTCAAAGGGTCTCTATATTACTCAATAATACATAATGTTGGGATTGCTATATTATCATAATAATTATTTCCCTTCATGCATTTTCAACTCTTTCATTCACTTAACTTTATATTTATATAATCTTTATACAAACTTATTTTCTTTCAATTAAATTGGGTCAAAAAACAAAAACCTATAAATCAAACATCAACTTAAAATAATACTTTGATATAAAATCTAAAATGGGACAATGACCACCACACTCTTTCTACTCCTCTAATTTGCTTAATTTATATCCAGCCATCAATCCAACCACATACATCATCGGGACCGTCCATGATCAACGAAATCCAACGGCAGTCATTGTCGATCCGCGTCATTCATTCTCATTGGCCCAATTTTGACTCCTCACACTATATATACCTTGCAACCTCTCTAACTACACAAATACAATTTCTTCTCGTGTTTTCAGTCACCGGAACTCCTTGTTGTTCATTTTCCTGTTCTCTATTTTTCTCGTGATTAGGTCATAGTTCATCAATGGCAGGTCGAGGTAAAACCCTAGGATCCAGCGCCGCCAAGAAGGCTACCTCCCGGAGCAGCAAAGCTGGTCTTCAATTTCCTGTCGGCCGTATCGCTCGTTTCCTCAAGGCTGGAAAGTACGCCGAGCGTGTCGGTGCAGGTGCCCCTGTCTATCTGGCGGCCGTCCTCGAGTATCTTGCCGCTGAGGTAATTCCTTGTTTGCATCTAATTTGGTTGTTTGGAATTAATTTCCCCATCTTGGTAGATCTAGGGTTTTGAAATTTCGATTATGTTAATTTTCCCTATTTTAGCGTGTATGTTTAATTTCCTATAATTTGAATCAGGAAGTTGTGTTTTTCGATTCCCTTTTTGATTGAATGTTTTTGATGTTTGATTTTTCAGGTTCTTGAGTTGGCTGGGAACGCTGCCAGAGATAACAAGAAGACTCGAATTGTGCCTCGTCACATTCAATTGGCAGTGAGAAATGATGAAGAGTTGAGCAAACTTCTTGGGGATGTTACCATTGCTAACGGTGGTGTTATGCCCAACATTCACAATCTTTTGCTTCCAAAGAAGGCTGGTGGCTCATCCAAGGGCGCTGGTGCTGACGACGACTCTTAAATATTGGGATCTAATTTTTGTGAAATGAGGCTGAATTTAGATTTTCCTTTGTCTTACTGTTTTTGTAGTTCTTCAATCTTTGTGGTATGTAGCTGTAGTTAGTTTCTCAGTTAGTGATTATGTGAATAGCGGAGACTCTCACTCTTCAAGAAAGATTGTTGAAAATTTAAATCAATTTACCTTCATCTTTTAATCTATATCTGGTCATCAATCCCTTTTCTGTTTCTGCAGAACTTCATCTGAAATATTATTGTTTGGTTTTTAATTGAAAGAAATTAAAAGTTGGTCCTTTTGTCCTTTTGCAGACTCTAGTTTTGCGCTGGGGTGAGTTCTGAACATGTATTTTGGAATTGTTTGACCTGTTTTGTTTGGTTGTTCAGTTACATTGTTGTCTGGGCAATGTTCTGGGGTTTCGATGACATAAGTGTGAACTGTAAACCAGCGTAACTTGTTTCACTGATTTTATGATTTGTAGTATCAATTAGGTTGTGATAATGTTAAATTCTTGTTATTCATATGAGTAATCACAAGTTTAGATCATGCTGAGATTTTGAGTGTATTATTCTCTGGGTAGCATCTTTGTGGCTACGCAGATAATTGGCTTAATTCACTTAAATTCTTGCTTTATATGCAGAATTCTGTTGTGTGACATGTTCCCTTCAACATTATTTTTTTGTGGTGATTGGAACTTTTGACGGATAATTATTATTACATTAATTATGAATTTTAATAATAGTAATGAATAATCCCAAAACATATTATTTGTTTAATTGCAAGAAACGTTTAATAGAGCGTTTTAAAAATGAAGCAGGTTATTATCTGATATTGTGTGTGTGGAGTCTTATTTGATATTTGAAGGATTGGTATGGGTAGTATCTCTATCTTATGACTACTTATTCTTATATTTATCTTTGAAATTTTTATCTGATGTTTAATTTTATTAGTTGATTAGTATAGTTGTACATGTTCTTTTATTATGGTAATTTGTTTTATAAAAGATAAAAAAAACATAAATGTTTTGATGTTATCAAATATTTAGTGTAAAAAAGGCATTAAAATTTTAAAAATTAAATATTTTGATGTCTAAAATTATTTATAATAATAAAGAGTATAAATAATAATTGTTAACAAGAAGTCTCATGTTTATATTTTCCAAAATACAATACATTATTTGAAGGGGTAATAAAATTCTTAACTAAGGTTGTAATAAATAAATAAATATATATATATATATATATATATTTTCAGGATTTAGGAATTTTTTATAAATATTGAATGATTGTTATTTGATAGAGATTATAAAAAATTGTGTAATAAAAGACAAAAATGAGTTAAATTAATAAATTATCATGACAGAATATATTATTAAAGTAAATATTAACAAAACATATTTAATATTTTATTTACACATATATACATAGTTTATATATTGTAAATAATATATTTATATGTAAATTGATTAAGTATTTGACGAGGAGTAAAAATATAATTGATGGAAAGGTATGTATGTTTTACAAATCATACAAACAAAAAGTTTTAAGAAAAAAGAGTGTAATAATTTAAATACGATCATTCTCAAGTCAATATTTTCAGAGGGATAATATATATTTGGAATGGCTTTTAAATTATTCATTAATTATTACAGTAACTTTTCAGTTACTCATAAATAATAACATATATGAAACTATCTTTCAGAGCATGTTTGTGTCTAAGGACGAAGAAGCATAAATATATTATGTACAAATAAACATAACAATTTATAAAATGAAATTGAACAAACATCACACATAAAAATTATTGAAAAATGATATTTTAACAATAAAACTTGACAAATTTTGACACGAGACACGTGTTAAAATGTGAATGGTACACGTGAGAAATGAATTTTTAATATGAGAATGACGTAACAATGAGAATTAAGGCATGTTTCAAATTTTGGCTTCATTTTCTCATTTTTAAATTTGTAATCTGAGGAACATTTGAGAGAGAACCTCTGAGCGCGAAAACTAGAGAGAGACTCGTCTTCCCTCCACCTAGACACCATTGTCGCCGGAGTGTCACTGTACTGCTGGCGTTCGTAGGCAAAACGTAGGCGGTGTCATCTTCCCTCCACCCAGCCACCTAGTGTCATCGCAGTGTTGCCGTTCGTACGCGAAACCTAGACAGTTTCTTCTTCCCTCCACCCAGCCACCCAGTGTTGCCGTAGTGCCGCCGTGCGTACCTGAAACCTGCTTTCCTTCCACCCACCCATTGTCATCGGAGCGTCGTCGGAGGAACCACTTTTTATACAATTTATGAACAAATACGTGGCAAAGGAAGGATATTTACTAAGAGTCATTGTGCAGGAACATAACTGGTACCAAAGGCAAAATAAGTAGGTACATCAGGTGAACGTTTTGCACAGGAAGGTCAACTATGACCAGGAAACTCATTTTGGAGTGCCTAATTTCTTTGTCATCATTTTTTTCAATTATAAGTAATTTGCGACCAATTTTTATACAATTTATGAACAAATACGTGGCAAAGGAAGCATATTTACTAAGAGTCATTGTGTAGGAACAAAATTGGTACCAAAGGCAAAATAAGTGGGTACTTCAAGTGAACGCTTTGTACATGAAAGTCAAGTATGACCATGAAACTCATTTTGGAGTGCCTAATTTCTTTGTCATCATTTTTTCCGATTATAAGTAATTTGAAACCAATTTTTATACCATTTATGAAGAAATACGTGGCAAAAAAAGTCATATTTACTATGAGTCATGGTGCAGGAAGAGAACTGGTACTAATGATAATATAAGTGGGTACTTCAGGTGAAGTTTTTGCACAGAAAGGTCAACTATGTACTTGAAACTCAGTTTGGAGTGCCTAATTTCTTTGTCATAATTTTTTCCAATAATAAGTAATTTGGAACCAATTGTTTTCATCATTGCCACTTAAGCCAATTTATTTTCATTATTCTTTCTACATACAACTGTGTACATACAATATTTCATAAATCCTGACATCCAAATTTAGTACGGACTGTAGTGCAAACATTTTAAACATTGATCATTCTGATCTTCAAATTTCATTAACAATAAATGTAACAACTACTTTTCTTTCAACATTCTTAAGAACAAATATGTACAGGCAGCATCAATACATATTGAAAAAGTTCTTAACAAACAATAAATAACTTTGCAAAAATCATTATTCCCCAACATTCTACAAAATGCCTAAATCTTGCAACACTTTATTCCTCCGCACATTGTCCACATCCAAAATCCATTCACAAACATATTGCTCCCTAACATGTTGCAGTTCCTCCTGCAAAGACAAAAATGCACAACATATCAATAAAATTCAACATTTCTATGAAAGCTCCACAACATGAAAATTTTTACAACTTACAGTTGTGTAAGTGGGCATTGTGTTTCCTTCGTATTTCTAAATGTCATCCCACAACTCCATAATTTTCAAAACAATTACTCCATAATCAAATCTACAACAAACAAAGTCCAACAACAAAATAATGATATTTAACATATCAATGATACAATAAACTATTATATTTACAAAAATAAACATTACAAACTTACAAGTTTGGTTGGATTGGAGTTTGTAAGTGTTGTACCTCCAACGACGATTTGTTGTCTTCGGAACAATTCAACAAATTACTTATAATTGGAAAAAATGATGACAAAGAAATTAGGCACTCCAAAATGAGTTTCATGGTTATAGTTGACCTTTCTATGCAAAACGTTTACCTGAAGTACCCACTTATTTTGCTTTTGGTACCAGTTCTGTTCCTGCACAATGACTTAGTAAATATGCTTCCTTTGCCACATATTTTTTCATAAATTGTATAAAAAGCGGTTCCTCCGACGACATTCCGACGACAATGGGTGGGTGGAAGGAAGCACAGGTTTCGCGTACGCACGGCAGCACTACGGCGACACTTCAGCAACAATGAGTGGCTGGGGGGAAGGAAGACGAGACCGTCTAGGTTTTGCGTACGAACAGCGGCACTGTGGCGACACTAAGTGGCTGGGTGGAGGGAAGACGAGTCTCTCTCTCTAGTTTTCGCGCTCAGAGGTTCTCTCTCAAATGTTCGTCAGATTGCAAATCTAAAAATGAGAAAACGAAGCCAAAATTTGAAACCTGTCCTCAATTCTCATTGTCACGTCATTCTCATATTAAAAATTCATTTTCCACGTGTACCACTCACATTTTGACACGTGTCCCTATCAAAATATTGTCAAATTTTGTTGTTAAAATATCATTTTCCAAAATTATTTTAAACTTTTCGAGCAGAAAATTTATAAGAAAAAGATAGAAATGATAATCCATTTTATATATATATATATACACACACACACGTGTGTGTGTGAGTTTGTTAATTTACATAGTATACCAAATTTTAATTGATAAAAAAATCTTTATTTATAAAAAAAATATTTTAAATATAAAGTATTTTAATAAATTTTTAATTTTTTTAAAAAAAATATTTTAAATAAAGATATTTTAATAATTTTTATTTTTAATTTAAAATAAAAAAAATAAAATTAAAGATTATGCAAATAATCTTAATTTTAAAACTTAAAAGTCATTGAAAATATTTTTGTCATTGTTATTTAAATTAGAAAACCATACATACATATATATATATATATATATATATATATACGAATTACTCAATGAAGTGCGAATATTGTTGTTGGTGTACTCCTTTCACCAACTCTTCTTAAACCACTTTCTAGCCACCGAATCAACTCTCCGAGCATATAAATCTTTATCTTAATCCTTCCACTACCTTGACATCTTTAAACACTCACTTCTCTTGAGTTCTTTGTCTCCCATCAAAGAGTGGTGGTGACTAGGCTTTCTCCTTTGCTTCTCCCTTTCTCTCATTCTTTCAATGAAGCACTTGGAGCAACTTCAAGGAAGGGAGAATTTGGGCAACTTGTGGTGCTCAACCTTGTTGTCTCATTGTGACACCATTATTC
The DNA here is from genome assembly GCF_029865625.1 of Vigna umbellata. Taxonomy (NCBI): domain Eukaryota; kingdom Viridiplantae; phylum Streptophyta; class Magnoliopsida; order Fabales; family Fabaceae; genus Vigna; species Vigna umbellata. Next base: position 6,882,682 of record NC_142170.1, read on the forward strand.
CTTCAATATGAGGGTTTACAAGATGCCTCGGAGGCTACAGTCCTCCTTGTATGAACATCCCCCTGCATACACTTTGACACAACTCGGCTAAAGCCACAAATTAGCCCAAGTAAAACTGAAAATCTATTTATGAGAAAAGAGTAAAGAATGTACAAAAGAATAAAGTTTAAATAAGTTATCAATTGCACAATAGTCTAGTATAGACCACGAGTCCCCGGCAACGGCGCCAAAAACTTGTTAAGATGGTTCGACAAGTGCACCGAATCGTTTCAAGTAATAAAATCATGGTAAGACCAGATATTGTTTTCCTAAGAGACTCGTAATACTAGAGAATTGTGCGATTAACAACTCATCTAGACTCAATAGAACAACATTCATTTACAAGCATGTGCAAGAAAGATAAATTTACACATAATTACATGGTTGGACTTTGGTGTTGAAGACACTTAGAAATGGAATATACTAGAAATGATATGAAATGACATTGTTAAGGTTAGGTTTCACCAATTTACTCTTGTGCATACAAAATTTCATCTCCTCTCCATTAATTAACTAAAGTCAATCCCACATGCTCCACGCAGCCTCCAAGAGCTCCAAATAGTGAAATCGTGCCTCCAAACCACCAAAGACCCTAACCGCTTCACGTTTTAGGTTTAAATAGAACAGATCTGCCACATCAGCGAAGGTCACGCTCAGCCCCCCTCTTGAGGCGCCCGGGCGCGAGAGGTGCGCGAAGACTGGTGCTGAGCCCCCTTCCTAGGGTGCCTGGGGAGAAATTCTGACAGTAAAATGGCGCTCAGCGCCCTTTGCTAAGGGGCGCTCAACGCGAGCACACCAAAGATCAGCTTTCGACAGTTTGTGCAGGTGGTGCTTAGCCCCCCTGAACCAGGGGGGCTCAACCTGATTTTTCTGCACTGCATCTTTTTCTCTTTTTCCGCAAATCTGCTTACTTCTTGTGGTTGGTTCAACTCTATACATTGTTGGAGATTCTTCCAAGCACATTATTAGCTACAAAATAAGGGATTAGAGATGAAATTACATCAAAGTAGGCCAAAACACAATTATTCATAAAACTAAGATAAAAGAGAGGATTAAGCAAGTTATAAGCTAAAGGGGAGCTGATTTTGTCTCTAAAATGAACCTCAAATAATGGTAAGAATTACCGTTATCAGCTCTCAGGTGCCATACCTGAACTTGAAACTCTTCTTCAATGACCTTGGACACTTTCCATAAATCTTCAATTGATTTCTAAGACCTTCTAGACATTGTGAAACATTTGCAAACACATTTCTAGCTCATAATAGCTACCTCAAACCCATTTGATCACTATAAACTACCCAAACTCACTTATACTCCTTCTACTCCAAAACTTTAAAGACTAGGGGTCTAAATCAGTTTGAATAAGCACAACAACTCACCCAAACCATCTAATTCAACACCAAACAAACATTTTTATTAATATATCGTCATATATACACCCACATACATACAAACAATCACAATTTCATACATTATAGTTCAATTAAAATGCAAACACTAGATTCACTTACCTTACACCGAAGCTATAGAGATTTAAGAATGCACACCCTTTGCTTCTCACATAAGGAATTCTAGAAACACCTACAAAACACTAAATTGTGATAGGAAAGAGTCCTTGAGATATGAGATTAACCAAGAATCAGGAAAAGAGGTCATGAAACACAAAAAAGCGAAACTTACTTGCTCAAAACTAGAAACTGATCGGATAAAAACATAGACCTCATTGATATGGTCGATTAGACACCTCCTAATTGTCAAAGATGACTCAAGAGTTAAAAAATTAGAGAGAAAGTAGGCAACTGAAGAGAATGAATTTTAGAGATAAGACAAATGTTTTAGATAATCAGACTAGTTTAAAAAATTCTATTACATTATCAAATAATACTCGATTTCATTATTTTAAAACAACTTTCATATTTAATATTTTATTTTTTCTGTTTCTCTATTTTGGAAACATGAAGTAGTTAAATCCAATCTATCCCACTTGTTATTATAAATATAAGTTAATAGAATATAATGAAAACAAAGTTTAAAATAGTTAAAGTTTTTATAATTTTCTTAATATTTGATAATGAACTATAATAATATGAAATAAGGGTGTAATTTAAACTTATACAATACTAATTATATTAAAATAAAAAACACAGTGATGAAGTATTAAATTTAAATTTTGTTTTTAAAATCTTTTAGACACTTCTCACACAATATATATAGAATATATTCTGACAATAACGTTATATATTAAATAAGACAATTACGAGACCTCGTAAAGTACAATAACTGAAAGTTTATAACTTAATAGTTATAAAAATATGTCAATAACAAAGGTCAATAAAAGTTATAACATATTTTAATTTAATATACATATTTTTAAAGCATATTGGTAGAATAGTCTTAAGATATAAAATAGATGTTATATCTGTTATGTGTTATGTTTATTTTATATCTGAAATGAATCTAATTTGACATGAGTTTATCAAAATATTTTCAGACTTTAAGTAAAAGAACATAAAATGTTTAATATATATATATATATATATATATATATATATATATATATATATATATATATATATATATATATATATATATATATATATATGTGTGTGTGTGTGTGGGTGTGTGTATTATATGTGATTACTATACTTTATTATAATAAATAATTATTTTAGTTTTAAAATATAGTTATATTTAAAAAAATGTTCAAATAAAAAATAATCAATTTAAAAAAAATCAAAGATTTAATTGATAAAGTAGTTATTTTAATTAAAGTTTTTTGAAAGTGTAAAATGGGAACAAATTATGTATTTTTATATAATGGTATAGAATATCCTAATTAATTAGAGCTTTTATTATACAAATTTTGTACAAAATTAAAATGAAAGTGGGTCCTTCCAAGTTGTTCAATTTTTCTTTCCATTTAAAACTGTTCATTCATCAATTGTTTAGTTTTCTTAAGTCATTTTAATATGAGACATTATATCTATCATAAATATCATAAATTAATAACATTTAATATGTGTGATGTAAATTTAGGACCATTAAACTATTTTTACAACTATCATCAGAAAAATAAAATACTAGATTAACCAAATACATAAAGCAAAATTAGTATTTGTTTTTATTTAAAACATGCAATAGTCTCTCTTAATATGATCAAAAGGGTAAATGTAGGTTGAATTTTTCAAAAGTAAGTTTAGATTCTATCTATACCTAATAAAATGGATTGAATGTATATAATTGATATCCATTTTAATTAACTAGATAAATTAGGTTAGGATTTTTTTCAAAAAAATTAAAATTGAATTAAATTTAAATTTAAATTATTTTGATGATTAAAATGTCCATTGAATATGGATTGGGCTAGGAAACTATTACAGTGGGTCACTTAATTAACATCCACCTCTGAAGCCCACCTTGATCTGAACCGTTTGTAAAAGTGCAATCCAACGGTAGGAATCATCGATCCGTGTCTTTCAATGTCATTGGCCGAATTTACAGGCAACCTACTATATAAACATCTGAACTTCATTTTCAAATGCACTCTTTCCTCCTGTTACCTGACTCAGTGGAACTTGCTTGCAAGGAGACTTCTAGCATCCCAAACATTTTTGTTCAGGCAACTAAGTAACGGTTCATCAATGGCAGGACGAGGCAAAACCTTAGGATCCAGCGCTGCTAAGAAGGCCACCTCCAGGAGCAGTAAAGCTGGTCTCCAATTTCCAGTCGGCCGTATAGCCAGATTCCTCAAGGCTGGAAAGTATGCCGAGCGTGTTGGCGCCGGTGCTCCTGTCTATCTCGCCGCTGTCCTTGAGTATCTTGCTGCTGAGGTAATTCCTAGTGTTATTCGGATTCTCTATATAGATTATTGCTTGATGTGGTTAGATCTAGGGTTTGAAATTTGATGAGGTTCGTTTCTTCTATTTTAGGGAATAACCATATAATTATCAACAATTGGATGATTTCAAATTCCTTTTCATTCTGGCTTCAATTAATAATTTGGAGTTTGATGTTTTCAGGTTCTTGAGTTGGCTGGAAATGCCGCTAGAGATAACAAGAAGACGAGGATTGTCCCTCGCCACATTCAATTGGCGGTGAGGAATGATGAAGAGTTGAGCAAGCTTCTAGGTGACGTTACCATTGCAAACGGTGGTGTTATGCCTAACATTCACAATCTTCTGCTTCCCAAGAAAGCCGGAGCTTCATCCAAAAGTAGCGCAGCTGACGATGACTCTTAAATCTGGCTTCGTTTTTAGAAAACCTTATTTAATTTTATTGGCTCTCGGTTCTCTGCTTCGTAGGATTTTGATCTTCCGTGATTTGTAATTGTAGTTAGTGGCTCTGTTAGGGATGTTGTTTATAGAAAACGGTCTCACGCTAGAAGAAATATTGATGAAATTGTGGGTTATTTTCATGTTTCACGGTGAAGTCTTGTTATTAAGTTTTTAACATAATTGTTATTCATAAAACTCGATTTCATCTAGCGACTTATACATCGCTTCTTGGAGTTTGATGAATTTGTTTGTTAATATTTTATATTCTGTCTGCGCACTATTAAGCGAGATCACCCTTCGATTGCTTTTATACACATAGTTTCAGACACAAACTGATGCTTTTGTGGCGGATGAAAGGGTTTTGAAATATTCCAACATGTAGGTTTTGAAAGATAAAGAACATGCTTTTTGGTTTTGAAAGATAAATGACATGTTTTGGAGATTTGATATGCCGATTGAAATGTTCTACTTTTAGTTTTAAAATATGGAATATTGTTTGTTGGAAATTGTTACACAGTGACACTGTTTCCAAGGATGAATAATAGTTGTAGGTTTCTGAGTATTCGACTCTTGAATCTGAGTAAGTTTTAAAATTGTTTGGAGTTTAATAAGTGATTGAAACTAATTCCTGAGGTTACGAGGGAAGGAAAATGGAATTCCTATTGCGTGATTTCCTTAGAAAAGGATTTGTTAACATCTTCGCGGGAAAGGAAAGGATTATGGCGGGAAGTTTGTGGCCATAATTCCCAGAGGCAAATTACTTCAATAGATGAATCAATAAGCAGAAGGTTATATGTAATTTTTCTAGAAAATTAAAATTTTTGCAAAAGTAATGAATTCTAAATAACGTTATTAATTTAAAATTATTATATAGAAAATGTACAGTGTTATTGTATTAATGCCTTTAAAATGACATTGAAGTATCCCAGCAAAGAAGGCCACAGAAATAAAGTGAAAATTGAATTTTCAAATTAAGAGAGAAAATAAAGAATGAAGGAGAATACAATGTTTTTGATGAAAATTTGCTACAGATTTAATTGAGATAACTCCTTTAAAAAATTTATTAACTAATCAAATTACTTTCAATTTTTTTATTTTAATTATTATTATTTTTTATATTTATTTAATTATTATATATATATAATTATTAATTTATAAGTTATTTTATTATTAATCTTTCTATATTAATAATATTACTATTATATAAATTTATTATATTATATTATATAATATAATCAATTATATTATTGATTATGTTTAGGTATATAGAGTGAATATAATCGATTATATCATAATCTATTACAAGTAAAATTATCAAATATTACTTCTCTTTGATACTTCTTTTTGTTCTTATTAGTGAGGATGTGCTAGATAACTTCTAGCAAATTCTGGCAGAATATTTTTTCATATCATTATAAACTAATACCATCTTTTTTACACTTTCTTCTCTGTCCCTATAGTACTCATTTTAATATCAACATAATAAAGGATAGTTTTGTAATTGTATACAAGTTGTTGATTTTTTATTTTTCTTTTCTACTACCTTCAAACTTAATTTGTTTAAATACAGCAATTGAAACATAGAAAAGGAGAATACATATTTCTATTTCAAGTAGAGGAGAACGAATACATGGTGAATACTTTTATTTCTGTTTTAACTGGAAAATAAATATTTTAAACTTACTTAATTATAAAATAAATATTAATTATGAGTCATTTTAGACTATCCATTCTAAAATTTTTCAATTTGAATGAAAGAAAGTGAAATCAACAATTAAATAATCTAATGCAAAATAATAAAATCCAATTAAATAATACATTTAAAAGTAAAATATTTTTATACTTTTTTTTAACAAGAATCTAAAATTTTTAAATACATAAAAATATAGTTACATATTAAGAGTTTTTAAGTTCAGAACCTTTAATTAGTTGAAATGAAATACTTTAAACTCTGACGAAAAAATAAATTAAGTGCAACAGGAAAAACTCATACTCTTAATCTTAACATTTTAAGTAATTAAAGTGACAAAAAAATGTAAATTTAAGAAAGGGAAGTGTAAGAAAAATAATAATTTAATAAACTAATAAGAAAATATTTCAATTAATTGAAGCACAAATATAAAGTAGAGAAATCTAAATAATAAATATTTGATATAAATTAATGAATAAGGATGGTAAGTTATATCCATAATTTCTTCTTTAACGAGTGATTGTTCATTTCATATCTTCAAAATCAATTTTTGTTTGTCAATGATGATCATTGAGTATCTGATAAAGGTCTTATAATGACAAACTTAATTTGAAAGCAAAGGTAATAAATATTTAATTAATGAATCACCTACTATTTTATTTTTTGACCTCTATTTATACTTTTTAATGGGTTCTTTATTAATGACGACTTAATTACGATTCAAATATAACTAATAATGATTAAGCCGTTAACCAGCATAGTTTTATGAGTTAATCCGCTTTACCTTGACTAGTTGGTTATTATGACACTAATGCACTTTTGACTGTCTAGTCTGGTGGAAATCCAATTGATTTTGTCTAACTACTAGTTGACTCGACGAGATATACTATACATAGGCTCCTAAGCTCGAGCCTCATATAAGTTGTGAAGGAGTTTGTACTTTGACTACTCAATATTATGTGACGTCTTTTGCGTTTGCTACTTGTGATTAATTATGACGTATAACTATGTTTTCAACAAAGAGGCTTTTTAATTCTTCTTGGTACTTGTGTTACATCCCATTCATTTTATAATGAGTTTTTTTATTAAGTTGACCTAATTAGGGTCCAAACATGACTAATCACGAGTCGTTAACCACAATAATTTTATGAGTTAATCCACTTAGTCTTGACCATTCAATTGTTATGACAATAATGTATTTTTAATCTAGTGTGAGCAATTCCAATTATTTTATAGATTGACAACCCATTGTATAGCAGTTGACCATAGAAATATTGTATAAAGAGAATATATTTTTTTATTTACTAATTTATCCCATTTTGAAGTTATAAATTTATGTACGTTTTATGCTTTACCCTTTATCTAAAAAGTCGTTCTATTTAATTTCTATTTTTAAACTAAACTCAAAGATTATATTTTTAAATACAGAATTATGTTGATACGTCATATATATTTTTAATTGTTAAATATACTCTTCTTATATATTTTTTATATATTTTCTATCATTTACTTATTAATAAATATATTTTTCTTCTTATTTTCTCAAGAACTAACTCATTTCTTAATTTTGTATAATTTCATCATACTTTAAGACTCATCATTTTCTTAAATAACACTACTTAAAAATAAATTTTGATATTTTTAACTTAAATCTCAGAGGAAACTCTTAAATAACATTACTTAAAAACGAATTTTGATATTTTTGACTTTTAATGTTAAAGGAAACTCTAATGTCTTAGCTAAAGATGTTAAATTGACAACGAACATTCAAGAACAATAGTCATGTGAGAGTTTGACATCCCTTATCAAAGGGTATCACAACAGACCGACATCATTTCTACCTGAAATTGGGTAGGATTTGACGCTTGTTAGGGAGATATGTCAGAAGACGTCAACTATGGTATTGTCTGATGTCCTTTAATGTTTGTTAGTGCTCTAGCAGACGTAACTAACAGACGTCAAATGCTTTTTTTTAATATTTCTTTTATATTTACCATTTACTAAAACATGAAAAACAAAAAAATTCCATCAAAACTTAGAAAATTTCCAACACATATTATATATCAAAACTAAAGCTATTAACAAAAATTGTAACTACAAACACTAATGCTATCAAAACTATCATTAAAATAAAACTAAAAATTTCATAATAAAAAGCTTGTCCTAAAAAATTTTCAAGCAAAATACTAATGCTACTGTGGATCCTAATCAAAATCTTTTCATTCATTACTATCAGGATCCTTTTCTCAAGTCCAGCGCAAAGAACTAACCCTTGAGGTTTGGTATGATCATAATAATGAAGAGTTTAAAGAGTGACAAGAAGCATAAAAGGAATAGCATAAGGTTTTCTCATACTTACATTTTGCCTATTCTAGTTTTTTTTCTCTTAGTTTGATTATAAAGAAGCTTATATATTCTTCTTTTCTTTAAGGTGAAAGCAATGTGGGACTTCACATAGCTTGGACTTAAAAGAAAGAAAAAGAAGAATAAATAAGTCTCTTCTCATTTTATTTGTTTGTATTGCAAGTTATCTTATGTATAGTTTTAGTTTTGATATTTAGACTAGTTAGGTAGGTTATATATCATTAGGAAGTTGTAGAATTAAGAGATGTGGGACTTAAAATAGCCTTGAGAGCTGCTGTCTAGACTTATAGGGATTAGATAAACTGCACTAGTTGTTAGATGTTTGTGTTTTCAAATGAGCGTTTAGGAAAACATTTAATAAAGAAAGCAATAACACAAGTATGGTTTGCTCCAACTTGAGTTTCGTCTAGTTCTTCCTTAAGACCTCTTAAGAGGTTCAACTAATCTTTTACAAAGGTTATAACAAATATCAATCACTTCTGGTTTACAAGTATTTTCAACCACTTCTGGTTTACCAAATATTATCAACCATTCTTGGTTACAACCCTAGACAAACTGTCTAAAATATTTAACTCCATTGAGTTAAACAATACACGTGTTTGAATTCACTTCTAAATCTACAAACACAATCAATGTGTTTTTGGTTTATAAGTACAAATTTAAATAACTCTCTAAGAGAGGATATATTCAATACAATCAAATATGAAAACTTCAAAAGACTTTTTCTCTTTAAAAGAAAGACTTACACGATGTAAGCTTAGAAGAAGAATAGCAACGTAATGATTCAAAGAATTGTTGTTATCATCTTTTCTTCTCTTCAGCGAGTGCTCTTTATATAGCCAAGAAAGATCCATTAGTCAAAGAGAGTTGACCTCCTTGAGAGTAGGTTTCGATTATGAAAATTTGTACTATTATGCATCTTGGAAAGAACAACATTGCTTTAGTAGTAAAAGTGTGTACGACTTTGGAAAAAGCATAAAGCTTTAAGGAAACATTCCCAGAATGTCTTCCTATTTCTTAACGTCTTTCTGATCCATGCGCAAAGCTTTTGAATAAAGCTTGGTATTGTCATTATATGCATAAATAAAGAGAACAAAAGCAAAACTACAAAGAAGTAAAGTACATGCATTTAATGTGCTTACGTTTAGAGAGCATTTAGGCATGATTCATAGTATAAGCGTTTAGCATAAGTCTGTGCTTTTAAAATAGTGTATACACAACGGTTAACATTGCTTGTCTTTAGATGCACTTTTTATTAAAACATAATTTTTATCCTTTATAACTTCAGAAACATCATTGTTTACCTTGTGTTTATAACATGTGTTTTAATATTCATTTCTCTTAGATGCTTTACTCATTGAGTGATATTTCGTTAAGGGTTCTATGTTAAACTTCAAACTCGAGTTGCTAGATAGTATAATCTATCTAAACAATCTTGTCTTAACAAAATCATCCTCAAAAGAATTGATTTCCACTGCTAATGGTGACACAACCTCTGTTGTTGGAAAAAGATCCTTAACTTTTACTAATAATTTTACTTTGAGTTCTGATTTAGTTGTTCCATCTCTATAATATAACCTTTTGTTTGTTTCTCAAATTATTACAACCTTAAATTGTATTCTTATTTTTTAGCCTAATTTTTATTTAAGGACATCAGACCACACAGACGATTGGTTATGGTGTTAAACAAGGAAGATTATACTACTTGGACTTGTTGTAGAAAGATTTTGGAAAGTTAAAAAACGCTTTAATGGTATAATTCTACCAAACAGAAAGAGGAAAATGAAATGTGGCTACGACATCATCGCCTGGGACATGCTTCATTTAGTTACTTGAAAAAATTGTTTCCTTTATTATTTGCAATTGATGTCTCCATTTTTCGTTGTGATGTATGTGAACAAGCAAAAAACCATCTTATTGCTTTTTCACTCGGTTTGAATAAAAGTCTTGTTCCTTTTATGCTTATACACTCAAATGTTTGAAGTCCTTATGAGATTTCTACTTTAAGAGGATCTGGTTGGTTTGTTACTTTCATAGATGACTGCACAAGAATGACTTGATTATGATTAATGTAGTCCAAAGGAGAAGTGAACTTTGATATTTCAAAAGTTTCACAACATGATTGAAACCCAATACAATGCAAAGGTTCAAGTTCTTTGTAGTCACAATGATGGTGAATACCACAGTCTAGGCCTCAAGAGATACTTGAAAATACATGGGATTATTCATCAAACTACTTGTCCTAATACACAACAACAAAACAGTGTTATTGAGTGAAAAAATTGACACTTACTAAAGGTAATACGTTCTTTATTATTAGAGACTCATATGCCTTTGTCTTATTGGGAAGAAACTCTTACCGTGACAACATATGTCATAAATTAGATCCCTTCTAGCTCTGATGAGTTTCAAAGGCCACTACAGGCTCTCATTAACAAAGTGGTTACCCTTGGTAGTATAGATTTTCCTTCCCATGTTTTTGGTTGCGTAGCATTTATTCACATTCAAAAGAATCCAAACAAATTGGCACCTCGAGCTTTAAGATGTGTGTTTCTTGAGTATGCTATGCACCAAAAGAGGTAACGCTTTTAACATCTTCCGTCTAAACGAATGTTTATAAGCATGAATGTTGTTTTCCATGAACAATGTATATCTCTTTAGAATCGAATCATTTTATAGAAAGGACACTGAAATTCTAATCATGCATCTCTACAAAAAGAATGTTGATAAAAAGATGAATCTACATTTAAATGATTAACAAGACAATATCTTCCCTTCAAAATTAGACAAGTGTAAGCAAGTGGTGACTCTATTACAACATTAAAGCTATACAACAAGGACACGGGCAAAGAAAGGAGGAGTTTTACAAATAGCACTTCCAACTTAAACCTAATTAAGGACTGTCATCATCTGAACTAAAATCATCTGTCCTCCTATTTGCAATTACTGGAGAAATTCTTTGACGAATTAAATCATGAGCAGGAGGAAGATTATCAGAGGAAGAAGGTTTTCTAGAATGATTAGGTGTTTCTTGCTTAGCACTTTTTGGTGCTGGCTTCTTTGGTGGTGCAAGTTGTATCTCCTTGCACACCTTATCCAACATTACTAAGAAATCGCGTACTATGTTAAATAATCTCAACCCTTCATCCTTCCCTGTATCCCCATGAAAGTAATCACCAGTGCTCTTCACCAGACCCATGATTTTCTTCTCCTCTTCTAGCAAACTTTTGACATCAGCCTCAGCTTTCTCTACGAAGCTCTTCACTGTCTCACAAAACCCTTTATCACCCTTCGTATTGCTCAACTCTTTGTTTACAAAGTCTCTTGTTTTTATCAGACCATGCCCTACTCTTGAAGTTGTTCCTACCAACCCATCAGCATCTAAAGCTGCTGCTTTCTTCACGCTTTCAAGTTCAGTGCTTAAATATGAAACCACTTGAAGACCAAGTTCGCGATAGTGGTCATCTGATTCAATCGAGACGTCCTCAAGAAGGTCATCTGTTTTTACGCTGGAGAAACTGTGATTCTCTTTTGCCATGCGTGCTGCTCTTATGCCCTCAGTGCGTACTATCTCTTGAACAACGAAGTGCAAGAGTGTGGTCTTCCCATCTACTCCTTTCACATCAGATAGTTTCAACAGTGTATCAAGTTTGAATGCTTGTGCACCACCACGAAATGTCCCATCGTTCATACGATTCCCAGTTTTCAGAACAGCTTCAAGAAGTTTCAGGAATAATCGACTACTTCTCAGCTTTTTACAAGCAACCTAACATCATTTGAAAAGTTAAAGGAAAATCAGAAGGGGGTTTGGTTTTCGTAGAGGAAAAGGTGGAATCTGGAAATCATACCTCTAAAATTGCAAAGGAATCTCGTGTACTGGTGAGATCCTCTTGAAGAGTACCCATGTAAATTAATGCTTCCATTCGTTTAAAAGAACAAGGAATGTCAACTATGGCTTTAAGGAACCTATCTGCAGGGGTGAGTTGGGCTAGATTACCACTGAAAACTCTAAGCTTAAGTTCTTCGTCCTGCGTCGGTGCCATCTTCAACAATGTTTGAAGGAATTCTGTGGGAAGCTCATTTCCTGATCAACCAAACAATGATTTAAAGATATTATGCTAGTAAAACTGTCGAGAATAAACTATTTTTGTTTTTCATTTCTCTTTATTGTTGTCATCTTTGATGAATCTAACATCAATATCATCATTGTAGAAAAAAGTGCAAGTAACAAAAGAGTGACCTTCAAGAAGTGCATCACAAACTTCATCTGCGGTGACATTCAATGCTTTTAATAGAATAGACAAATTCTGTGCTTTCTTTGCGTTAACGATTTGTATAAGTTGGGGAGTTGGGGAAGCCTCTTTTTTTGGTTGGCCCTTTCCTTTTTCCGTACTCGCAGAATTAAAGCCAAAGAGTGTCTCGATCATTTCTTCATTAAACCTATAAAACATTCATCATTAAGAATATGAATAATAAAAAGGAAATTGAAGTTTAGGAGAAAGAGATGTTGGGGATGTATACTACTCACTGGAACGATCCTGCTTTGAGTTGATTCCATACCATTGCTTGATCGTTAGCTTGAACCTTATCCCAGAAGAAAGGCTTTAACTTAGTTTTAGGAACATACCCTTCACCTTCGTAATCGGCTTCCTCGACAACCTTTGGATTGGAAGGAGCTCTTGCATGACCTGCACCACCACCTGGCGGTGGAGGAGGTCTAGGACCAGCACCAGGAGGACCAGGCTTGGCTCTAAATGGAGGTGGTGGTGGAGCTCTAGGGCCTTTTCCAGGAGGAGGGGGTGGTGCTCTAGGGCCAGGGCCGTGGCCAGGAGGTGGAGGAGGTGGAGGACCAGCACCGGTAGGCTTTGGTGGTGCACGAGGAGGAGGAGGAGGAGGTGGTGCAGAATTAGAAGTAGAAGGAGGAGATGGAGGAGGTGGAGGAGGTGGAGGAGGTGGAGGAGGTGGAGAAGGAGCAAGATCTGGTCTTCCAGGTGGAGGTTTCAGAGGAAGAAGATCAGACCTTCCAGGAGGAGGAGGAAGAAGATCAGGCCTTCCAGGAGGAGGTTTCAAAGGAAGCAATCCATTATTTGACACTGCTCTCCCAGGAGGAGGTTTTAGTTCAAATGATGCTCTCACAGAACAACTACCAACTTCTCCCGATTCACTTTCATTCAACGACACAGAGTTTCTCTTCTCATCAACTGATCGAATACTCGACGACTGAATACCGATTTCTCCTTCTTTCATTGAGCTTTTGAATTGAATATTACTGTTCGAAGAAGAACCTGTAACATTCAACTACATATTGTCAAGATTATAGTGCAGGTAATATATATAAATATATATACATATCGCTTCAAGAATGAAACTTTTGTATTACCAACTGAGTAGTCATTCATGCTCATGCTTAGAAGGGGTCTCTCATCATTTTGGCTAACTTGTCCACTCCCACAACATCTATAACAACATAAAATGACAAATACCACAGCTACAACTGCTACCACTAGAGGTATTGCCATGCTAGTTCCGGATGCTTTTGTATCTTCTTTAACTTTAATGCTTATATGTAATTCGTGTTGCTTGTTCGCTGTTTCTGATAGTTGCTTTGGAAAAATTTGACCCAGATATCTTCTAGATGAAGGTGACGCCGGCATGTATGTTGAATGCCAGATCTTAGAGGCATCCTCTTCCTTCAGATGGTTTACCGTATCCTCAGTTAACAGTCCAGATGAAGGATCAAATAATTGTCTGATGAATTCTTCTTCAGTTTTTTTCTCTTCACTGCTCACTACGACCAAAATATGAAAAACCAAAATGCTGCAAAAGATAACCTTTATGATACCCATTTCAAAGTGCTTCATCTTCTTCGTATCACATCAAGCTCTAAACCAACAAGTATGCAGGTTTCCATTGTTTTCGCAATCAAAATTATTTTTCATCATACACCGTTAACCCGTTACGATGATCACTGCCTTGTCAACACAAATTCCAAACCAAATATGTTGTAACTTGCACAATTCTAGGATCATACATAATGAACCAAAGCAAATCCACCTCTTTCTATCTTCTCAAAAATTCCCGATTTCTTATCAAATTGGACCTTCAACAGCTTGTTATAATAATTATAATAACAAGAAATGCAAATTCAACATCCTGCAATGGATCTTGCACATGGCTGATTCATCAAATTCAACGCAATTACAAACGAAAAAGAAAATTTAAGAAATGATCGTTTGTATTCTTTGCGTGTGATAATCAAAGGAAAGCAAACAAAAAAAAACACGTGCTAGCAGATCAATGCAAATAGACCGTGTTCTTGTTATTGTTGATAATGAAACATGGGAGAATGTAACGACAACCTTTGTTGCTGTAATAAGGATGAGTTATAGTATGAAGTTGATGAATGAGATTTTGTGCTTTCTGGGTTACGATGCGATGATGAAAAATTTGTTGGCGCCAGAAACCCTAGCACAAAGGGCCGTCCTATCAATTTTTCTGGATTAGGACATTGGCGCCTACTGTCCAACACAAATTCTCCTTTTTATGTTTCTTTCTCTTTCTCTCTCTGTTTTTCTTCTTCATTTTTTTTTCCAATTTTTGTTCTTACCATTTTCTAATTTTGTGGAAATTACATCAAAATTTAAGAGCCATTGTAAAATCACGCATTTCTTATTGATTTTACAATAATCTATAGAATACATAAATTAAATAAATATTGATTAGCTATAGCTATAAACTTTATACCTTATTAACCTTATATTTTTAATTGGTGTATGTGCAATTCACAATGCATTAAGAAATACATTTCAAAATTAAAAGGTCAGACAAAAATGAAAAAACAAGAACTGGATTGATAGTATGAAGTGGTGGCATATCTTTAATATTTAACCACCTTATAGGGTGAAATGGTTATAATTGTTTTAAAATATTTTATTTTTATTTTTAATATATGATATCGTCATCGTATAATTGTAATGTTTAACTTCTAAATTATATGAATCATGTATTTATTTTGTATATAAGCTATAAAAATTCTTATACATGTATTCTTTTAAATTATATTAATTTTTACTCATCATATAATTGATTAATTATGTTTTGGGTACTAGAAATATATTCGATTTTTTATTTGTTTAATTCCTATGAAATGTAAACATATTTTTGTATTAGACTGAAAAATGACCTCACTAACTAATTTTTGTGGAGGTAATAAAGGAAAATAAGAGTTATTTGAACAATAATTTTTTTGTGATTTCTTAAATAATATATTTAGGGGTTTGTTAGTTCCATACGGATTAATATGGGAACTGTCACAGTACCATAAATTATATATCTCAAGTAAGTGTAAATGTGTGTTTGATTTAGTGCAGATTAAATTAAAATTTTAATTAATGTAATTTTAAATAAATGATATTTAATTTCATTGCGAAAAATTGATTTTTAAGTTCAGGGTTACTTTTAAGTTAAAACAACCTTCAATAACATTTAAGCTGAATAAATTTTTATACTAAATATCACTAACAACTTATTTTTTAAATAACATTATTCAAATGTAAATGAATGTATGTTAAAACTAACTTCAATAAGAATGCAATTTATAAAAGAAAAACATTAATGACACAAAAAAATGCACATGAATAATAGTTAATATATATTTTAAAAAAGTAAAAATAATAGATAATAAGAGAAAAAAAATAAAAAAGTAAATAATAAATATAGATAAAACAAAAGTGTGTGTATATATATATAATTATTCTTTAGAAAGTGCATTTAGAAATATTTATGAAATACACACAAAAAAGAAGAAAAAGTGTTCCACAAGAGACAAATAAACCAAACCCTTTTATCCCTGGTATGATTTTTTAAAGAACAATCTTATTTGAACATATACATACATAATAAATGTCAAACATCTCCTTAAAAATGGTAATGCACCACTCTACCAAAACAATTCTCTTATCCTATGCTCTGATTGAACATGTTCTTGGTTTCCAAAATGCTGAATTTTTGAGGTAGCTGGTTGAAGTTGGTTTATCCTAACTCAAAAGGTAATATGATAACTGACAATGTTATCACCACCGCCCTAAGGACCCCACCGTCCAAAGTGCCTTCACTATCTGATGTGCTGCAAATTCTAACATCCATCAAGTAGATTCCAACACTGTCTTTGCCAAAAAAGCTACTCCATCAGATGCCCCATGAATGATTACCAATGCTCCACAAGTCAAAAGTTTTCAAAAATGCATCATATTTATATGCATGTATAACATTTTTGATATACACCCTCTTTTTATTAAATTATGTTTCACAGATATAGTTAGAAATTATCTTAAAATGTATATAAGAGTGGTTGGTTTAAGTACTTCAACAAAGAAAAATGGATGAAAGGGTATGTCACCAACTGTTTGTGGAATTTTCTCTGATACACTTTTTTTTTTTTTTTTGTAGAGATGCTCATATGGATTGAGGATGTGCATCGAGACAACACACATCCACTCCTAACAAGGCATGAAAAATCAAGATTCCTTCCACACAACTTTTCTGTGTGGATGAAGAATCTGAAGTTAATGCTATGAATTTGGTTGATAACACAATTGAGAGGTTGGAAAGGACTTATTTTCTTTTGAGAAGATTAAACAAGTGAATAGGATTAGTAGAAAGTTTCATAATGACACTTGCAACAGTTTAACTTTGTGATGATGAGCTAGAAAAATGGCAACTGCTTCTTTATCTGCTGTTGTTAAAACATGTCACCATGGCAAAGTCCTTTGTCTTGATTTTATCATATGCATGCACTCTGCAACAAGATAGCATCAATTCTTCATGCCTGGCACGTGACAAACAGGTAAATAAGCCAGTTGCAAAGTATCTAGGCAGAGAAAAAGAGCAAGAAAGTTTATGCTTGTCGGTGCTCAATCTTTGTATTCAGTAATCTTCAGTTGGAGTTTACACAGGACAGAAAATGTACATATACGTTCATGATTCATTGAATAGATCAAAGCATGCCCCACTCTAGCTCAGTGATTGGAAAACTCTTGCCAGAGTAATAATATGATTTGTACAGCTTAAGATAGAACATGAAAGTTGAATCCCTTGCATTCATGTAACAACCAGAAAGGTTGAAGATATTGCATGTTTGGGAACTACTTTTTCTTAAAAAGTTGAAAAAGATAATGATTATTTCTTCGAAATAAGCTCAGAGAACCAGTAATGATGGGTAGTAAATAATTCAGTAGCCACTTAAAAGAATGACTGAGGTTGCATAAACATTATATATTATAATGAACTTAATTAAGCCAAAAATCATTCCTATAAGGGTTCACAGATTCTGCTAGAGCATCTATCAGTTGTCAGAGGACTTTGACTTGATTGGTATCCCTTTCCATTTTTCACATCTTGTGTTAGACAGCCAAAATGCATAGGGATACCACATATCCTTTAGCTATACGCAATATGCCTGACATGGTTTCTCTTTTGATGGAAGAAAAATTTAGAAAAGAAAATATTCCTTCCTTGCTTTACAGCCCCCAAATATGCCAAAGGAATTTGTTCTGTGTTTCATTAGATGGCTTCTCTTACACTATAAGAGAAAGGCAACAAAACTCTCTCTTCACCAGAGACTCACAATTATTCAGTTTTCCTAGCATAGATGACTAGTTCTAACAAGAGGCTTGAGGTTCAAACAGAAGATCAAACTCCACATAAATGGTGTGTTTCACTGGGAGAAGAGCCTTTCAAAAGATTCTTCAGCCAGACTAATCCAACAGTGCACAAGGTTTTTGGTGATGGATCACTTTTCAGTCCACTGTTGTTTGGCAAGTTCTTTGATCCTTCTGATGCCTTCCCTCTATGGGAGTTTGAGTCAGATGTATTGTTATCTCATTTAAGGAGCTCCAGCCAAAGCACTGTCGATTGGTGTCAGACAGCCGAAGGCTACATATTAAAAGCAGAAATACCGGGTAAGGCAAACAGCTTTTTAGTTACCCTTATATTGTAAACTGAATATATGTTAAACAAATTATGCTACAATGAAACTGCCCCATCATTTCATAGATCTGAAAGACAAAATAGGATCTCAGAACTGGAGGAACTATATAAAATTTGCAAGCACCTAAGGAGAGAGAGCCTTTACCTTGCATCAAGAATTTTCTTTTCTTGTACCAATGGGTAGTAACCTATGAATAAATAATATAGATTCTAACAGTGTAACACTGTCACCTAACTATATCTAATCACAAACTATCATGTATGAGTATGGTTTCGATTAGTTGATAGTGCAAACTGATGGATCTTTTAAAGTTGAGTTAAGGATGATGTCAATCTTTTATTATGAGATTAAACTCAGGTTTTGTTGGTGTTGAAACTTTCCAATGAATTTTCCTTCAAAAGATCCATCACAAACTTATATCAACTCATATCAATATGTTTATTAAAATCATACCAAATAACGAAATAAATGAACTTGAGCAGATTGGAGTTGATGGGGCCAAGTTTCCATAGATTCAATTAAGAAAAGTGCTTAACTAGACAAAATTTCTGTGACACCAGTGGTTTGTCAAAACAGGAACTGGAAAAAATAACATTCAAGTCGTTGTTGATAAGGGGAAGGTTGTGGAAATTAGTGGACCGTGGAAGCAGCAAAGAGACTCAAAGGCCCATGACTGGAGGTGTGGCCATTGGTGGGAACATGGATATGTGAGAAGGCTTGAGATGCCAGAGGATGCAGATTGGAAGAATATAGAAGCATACATACATAATGACATATACTTAGAAATACGTATTCCAAAGAGCAAACAGGGTCGTGATCTTCCTCAGGGAAAGGATGTGGCTTGAACATGCAGAATCAGTGTAAATTTAAGAAATAACAGGTGGAGACCAACCAGAGTTTCTCACAATCTAGTAGCAGCTCCTATGCAAATTAATACCAAACATTTAACAAAGTTATAAAACTCTCAAATCTCAAACTAATGTCAGCCAGCATGAGAAGGCCTTCTGATGATGTATAATACACATATATATATATATATATGCCAGGAGAAGGGAATAAAAAGAAATTGTGGTGTATAAAACACAATGATTTGTTTCTTGTTTAGTACTAGAGTTGTTTATTAATGATTATTTTGATTGACAGTGATCATTGAAAGACGAACAGAGGACTTTACTATTGCAGTAAAGTTGGGAGGAATATGAGGAATAGCCAATGCAATATCATGATCCCCATCAGCATAAATTCCTGTAGAGAGTTTCAAGTTTTCTGATAAAATACATAGAAAATAGCAGAAAATGTTCATTCTACATGAAAGAATACTGTTTCATTGCTTGGTCTTAAAATTCATGATTTTGTAAGAAATTGAGCTGTATAGAAACACAAACTGGTAAGAATCATCTAAAAACAAAGTTACAAATTCATAACTATAGTTTTCACGCGCTAATATCAAAATTGGTCACAAGTTGTGGCTGCTATCAGATGACTGGAAGATGTACTAAAAGCAGCAATTCTCATTCTTGAGTCCATGAACATATATATTAACCATCACAACTCCATTGTACATGCATATTTCAAAAGACATTCACGTTTGAGTAAATGGGTTGGTTGAAAAAATTTATTGTTGGTTGAACCAGAGCCTCATGACATTTAAAGGCATTATAATCCGACAGCTGTTTCACTGGGAAAATTCAACAAGATTTGGCACCACAAGTTACGTATGTTTTCTACTCCTAAAAATCTCTTGCATTGTCTTCAGGGGCACCCGGTTTTTTACTTATCCACTTGCAACTTAAAGGAAACATTATTTTGTTAGTATTAACTGACATGATATAATAGACAAGAAATGTTGTTGTACAATATTGTATGGATTTACCTTGAACAGTGTCATGCTCCATCTCATTTAACAGGGTTCAATAATTCATTATGGTGGTCAATTAAGCATTGAAAATTGTGCCCTCAAAGCATGTGGCAACAAAGAAAACAAGATACAAAAACACCATGACAAGCACTACTCCTCCAAATTTACCTCATTCACAAATTGCATGATAATGACGACTTTGACGAAGGATTGCATAAATCAACATGGAAATTGAAAGAATCATCAGACTTAATGAAAGCCAGATAACTTTGCGACAAAGTATACTATTCTCAACTTCAAAAAGTTATATGAAAAGCACATTCCATATCTGAAAATTTACTCATTAAAAATCTTGTTAAGGTTTGTAGGACGTATGATCTTATAGATTGTTTTATAGTTCAAGATATAGTCTGTTTTGACAAGTTCGTTTGTCTTTTAAACATCTAATGACATCATATCTTCACCTCTATATTAAATGATAAATTTCTTCGCCAGTCATAAGAGATTTTCTCTACTTGATTTCTTCACTAATTTAAGTGTGATATAAGAAAATTAGATATAACAGTTATTTCTATATAAATAGGACCTTTTTATTAACAATTTCGTAAGCGAGTAATATTGATTTTGTAACTAACGATAACATTGTGTGTTTTTTTCCTTAATTCTCCGTAGCTATTTTTTGCGGATTTCTTCTATTACTGTTGTTTTTGTTTTGCTGTACCCAGTCTAAGTAAATCTGTTTAAAGTATTTATATAAGAACATTGATGAACCACACATCAACGTAATTGTGGTGTGTAACGAAAAGGGGTAGTTACTTGGACAAATGTACCCTAAAAAGAGGAGATTAATTAAAACCTGACACTAATACAGCCCACAAAAACGTTAAAAAGGGAGTGAAATTGGATATCTTACATGGGCATTGGTCAAAGAAATAGAAGGGAAAAATATAGCAAATGAGGTCAAAACTTTATATGAGACGTGTTCCATGCTTCCGACCTTATGAGTGAAGAGACCCAAAATTAACCTGGTTGCGTATGATTTATGAAATATAACTGTCCCATGGGCAATTTTTTGCCCAACATGTAAATGCCATTAATTGGATACAGTTTCGTGTAAGCTTTAAACTTTCTAACACACAATTAACGGCTTTTGAAATCGCTCTGACAGAGACAACTCAACGGTTTCGTGTAAAATAATCAAAAGGTAGAATTCTCTTTGCAAAAGCAATGTTACTATTTTCTTCACCAAAATAAACCAAATATATTCAAAAAGTAAAACAAAAGATGGAGATGCGGGGTATCGATCCCCGTACCTCTCGCATGCTAAGCGAGCGCTCTACCATCTGAGCTACATCCCCATGTTATTAGTGCTTGAAATTATTATAATAACCTCTAAGACTAATTAGCCAATGATAATTTCAGGGTAAATGTCATCAATTTTGAATTTTGAAATGTTAAACCAGCTATGAAGACAAATTTGTAGTTTCTTTCTACATTTGTTTTTGTGGTTTTCAGTGCTTTTGAGTGATGAATGAACTCTTTTGTTTATGATTATGTTTGCAAACTTGTTTTTGTTTAATCTTTTAACACATTTCTCTCTCTCTAAATTTAGTTTATTATGAATAGTGAAAACGGTTGTTTGTATATTTCAAAATTACAAAATGTAATTGAAATCATTATTAAACATTGCAACCAATAATTTATAAAAAAAACTTTAATTTTTCTTTTCTATATATACAAAATATTGGAAAAAAAAAGTTAAATGGGGTAACTATAAGAATTTAATAACATGGATGAAATGATAAGATTTTGTCTTTTACTTTTAGAAAATGAAATGAATTTATGAACTGAGGCAACTAAAGTCATAAATGATTGAGCAAGACAATCATGACACTATAAGTCTCTTTGTTTTTGATGCTTTCATTACCCTTTTAAAATTTTCTTATCATGCTAAACTATAAACTAAGAGAAAACTTAAGATTAAGTTTAAAATTTAAAAAGTGAAATACTTTTGTCAGAAGTCTAATGTTTACTATTATTAAAAATAACATTAATTTAGAATATATAAATAAATGTAAATTTTACTTTATAAATAAAATTAATTTAAAATATATAAATAAATATAAATTTACTTTATAAATCAGTTTTGTAAAATTAAATTAGATTTAAAGTCTATTTTTTAATAATTTTACATATAATAAACTTTATTTTAATGTTTTAAAATAAATTAGAAAGAAATTTAGTTTACTAACATAGTGTATTCTTAATCCTCAATAGAGTACAATACCAAAAAAAACCTGGATTCAAACAAAATCAAACAGAACAAAACATTTAGACATGTTCTTCAGTTAGGTCAACCAAGGTTCAACTTTCATTCTAAATTACTAGCTAGATTTGAGTATAATCTTCAGTTCATGACACTTGGAGAAGCCACTGTGCAGATTACTGCAGGCCAACAAGTGCAACTAAAAATCTCTACACGAGTTGATTTAGGTTTTAATTTGTCTAGTAATTTGTCCCATTACTACCTTGGAATTGTTAAACTAACATTAACCCCAAAAGCTAAACTGAATAATCAAACTCAATGTACTCAATCATGTGAAAGTCAAAGGCCACACATAAAAAAAATGATGCCATGCCATTTATAAACCAACACATTTTAAGGTAAATATACACTTTGTTATATGTAGTAATTAATTTGTTTGTGACCAAAGCTTTGTATAATACACCCAAATGATAATTACAATGTCAATAATTATTGGAAGATGAACGAGTCCATGGAGCATTAAATATTCAATACTTACTAAACAATCATGCAGTTATTACTCATCACACCTAACTCATATTCCTTCCTGCTTCAAACAAAGACTTGCTAATCAGCTTTCAGAAATTAACCTTTCCACATACTTAAGAATCAAGCACGAAATTGCTTAACTAGCAAAGCAAAATTACACTTCTTTTTTTCATATTTAGCTAAAAGTATAAGATTTTAAATTGTGGTTGAAATAGTCTCTGTGAATTCATTACAACAAACACACACTAACACTGTGATTATTGGTAACACAGACCAATACTTGATAAGAATTTATGCAAAGCAAGAGCAAGAAATGGTGTGTGATTTATGTATTATTCCCTTGTAATTTTGCCGACAATGTGAAAGGGCAAGATCCGAACATCTAGAGTGAGATTGTGACACAAAGAATTTTGAGCTTTATTCTACTTAACATGGACAATGATGTCCACTACTATATTATTATTGTAGCAATGCAATGCAATGCAATGCAATGCAATGCAATCAACACGCTTAGGACAAAACTTTATTTTGGTGCATAGAGAGAGGAGGATAAGTCAATTCAAGAGGCATAGTTGAAGAAGAAGCCTCAAAGAAAAGAGGGGTCATAGGAAAAGGACAAGGAATGCAGCTCAGTACCAAGAACTGAATGGAAACACCAACAAACAACTACTTGTGTTGAATCATCTATTGTACCTTCTTCACTGTTTCCCTTTTTCATAACTTGCCACTTTCACAGATTTTCCTGCCTTATTAACCCCTTTTGGCAAATCAAACTCAAAATTCTTAACTCTCTTCTCACGCAACTCAAATATTTCTTTAGTGCTCTAAGAAGAAGTTTGCAAAAAATTATATTTAATTAATTAGGATTTGGATGAAGTTCTGTTGGATCCTGCTACAGCAGTGGAATGAACTAATAATGGTAATTAATCTATTCCTTATTTTTTATTGGTTTAAACACTGTTCAAATGGATTTTATTCATTTATTTTTGTCACTAGTCTATAGGCCTGTTGCTCCTGCAGTTTGGGAATAAAATTAATTCTGGGATCTCTCTGATTTTACATTTTACTGTCAAGAAAATGTTTCTTTCTCCAAATCATTTTACTGTGCTGAAAAAAAAAACACATACAAGAAATTATTTATGCTTTTCAAGTTTAGTTAAAATGCTGAGAAAAAAATTATAGGTACAGAAAAAAATTCACCCAGTGCCATTTTCTTAGATAATGAAATGAAAATAACAAGAGGGTTTATATGGTTTACCTATATGTTTTGTAAAAGACTGTATATGAATTTAAGGTAAATGGATGCGTTTCGTATTCTTGAAGGTAATTTAAGTGCTACCAAACCATCACTTTCATGCAAATATTACACATCCTTTTCAATTTGTTGAAGTCTTCATCAACAGGTATTTTATAATTTTCAGTCTAACCCTCATTATAACAATACAACAAAGGCAATACGTGTGGTTTGTATAAGATTCTTACAAGTTAACAGATAATATGCAGTTGTGTTAAATATTTGAAAGTAAATATTAAACTTAAAACGGTTGCGGTGGTATGGTAGAAAAAAATAAGTTACATAAAACTATTTAAAATCAGTGAAAGAGATAAACTTTAGTAAATATTTAAATTTAAATTTCTTGGGGTAGTTAATGAAGTGCATGGAAAAACGAATCTTACACGTGATGGGCAGGAGGTGATTTAAAAAGTTGAAAATGGGAGGCAGTAAAAATCTAAACTAAGTCCGGACTGACAAACAGTACCAAACACAACACAACACAGATCTACAATCTATTGGAAGTCCTCTTACCAACACAACAAGAACAATAATCCATTTACACTTTTTCACCTCTTTTCTTCTTTTTAAGGATCCACCCCCATTTCTCTATCTTCTCTCTCTTTATGCTCTTTTGTGTTTGTGTGTGTGTGTGGATTATCACCAATCTCTTCTTGCAAAAGCAACTTCCTTTCATCTGTTGTTAGCTTTCAACACAATCCATGACATGACCCCACAACGCTAGTTCTCTCTCTCTCTCTCTTTTCTTTTTACTGCAGTTTGTGGAGTGGTGAGCTTCAAAATGGAGACCATGAACTAGAACTGGTGTAAACCATTATTCACATTCACTCCTTCAACCTCTTCAAGGTTCAAAGGTACTTTCTTTCTCATGCCCATGATTTGTTTTCCCCTTTTGCACCTCTTTTTCAGTCACGGGTTTGTTTGTTTGTTTCCCTTAACACATCCTCAGTGCAAGTGAAATGTCACGGTTAAAAAAGTTATCTTTTTGTTGTGTTTTGCCCAGTTTATGGGTGATGAACTCCTCATAGACAAGGACCAGTGAGCTGGGGCAGAGAGAAGAGATGGTGGGAACACCTATTAACGGAAGAACAAGGCCAGCTTATGGTGTTGTAAATGGTGGCCATGATCTTGGCCCCAGTAGTGCTCCACCAAGCAATGCTGGTTCAGATTATGGCGTTATAGAGTTCACCAGGGAGGATGTGGAGGCCCTGCTGAATGAAAAGGCCAAAAGGAAAGACAGATTTAATTATAAGGTTAGTTGAAGTCTGTGGCTTGATGGTCATTGAGTTCGTGTGATATCTGTTTTATTTCTAGGTTGCTTGTTTTGGCTATTTATGTTTGAGATCCAAGGGGTGTCAAGGTTTTGGTCCTTAATTAGTGTATGCTTCTATATATAGTAGTGCTACTTGAATTATTTCTTGGTTAGTTATCATTATCTTATGTTAACATCAGGTTTTGTGCTCTTAGGAAAGATGTGAAAATATGATGGATTACATAAAAAGGCTGAAGGTTTGCATCAGGTGGTTCCAAGACCTTGAGATTAGCTACTCACTAGAACAAGAAAAATTGAAGAGTTCATTGGAATTAGCTCAGCAAAGATGCATGGAGATAGGTTGAGTTTGATTCTCCTTTCCTTGTTTGGAAAATCATTATCAAGTTTCTGAACTAATGCCGTTAGATTCATTTAATTTCAGAGTTGTTACTCAAAATCAAGGAAGATGAACTAAACTCAATTATTGTTGAAATGAGACGGAATTGCACTTCTTTACAGGAGAAATTAGTGAAGGAAGAATCAGAAAAAACAGTAAGTGAGATTTTCAAGTCAAGTCAGTGGAATTTCATGGGTGAATCTTTTGGAGCAAAATGCTACGTAAAGGTTAATATTTGATAATAATTCATACTTATTATCTTTGAAAACTCTAGGCAGCAGCAGAATCTCTTGTTAAGGAGAGAGAGGCCAGGCTTAACTTTGAGAGGTCACAGAATACACTTGAGGAAGATCTTGGAAGAGCACAACGGGATCTCCAAAGCGCAAATCAGAAGGTAAAATAATATCAGTCTCGATTCAATATTTTTTATGCTTCTTATCTGATGCTGTTAGCTGTGTCAGGAATTATTCTTATATCTAAATGTCTGTATTAATGAATTTCTACAGATATCATCACTTAATGACATGTATAAGCGGTTACAAGATTACATAACCAGCTTGCAGCAGTATAATGGAAAACTTCATTCAGAGCTTTCTACAGTTGAAACTGAACTTAAGCGCGTGGAGAAAGAAAAATCTGCTGTAGTGGAGAACCTTACTATGTTAAAGGGCCAGCTTACTTTGTCTATGGTGAGTCTGCTGCTCTGAAGTGTGAACTGTTTCAATTAAAAGTCTAGTAGTCATGTGTGAGAGAAATATAGTTGATACCTACAAGTCTGCAACTCTCTTAAAATGAGCACTGGAATGTGTAAAGGGCATTTTTTTGTTGGTAGAGATGGTTGGGAAGAATCCAATAACTAATTTATTCTTGATTTTTTGCTAATGGCCATGTTTAGATGAAAATGACAATTCTAGGATGCATTGAATGCCATAGATTTTTGAAAAACCTTGTTTTTAATGACTTAACTACATGTCTTCCTGGCCGTGCTTTTTCTTTCCTTTTTCATGTTGCTATTTCACGAGGGTTGATCTTATTTAACTTAATTTCTGGGTTTGCTAGAATGACTCTTGTAGAGTTCTTGAGCTCTTCACACAAGAATAAGGTGTATTTTTGGTTTGGTTTAGAATGGTTTGTAGTTTAACTAAACTCTCTAGGTAAACGTTTGCTGTTAAACAAATTTCTATGGTTCTTCTAATGATAATTAGCCTTCACTGGTAGATTTTCTGTGGGGGAATTTCTTCCTCCTAAAACATTAACACATTACTACGTTGCTAAAGTCTTTTCAAGTAAAAGAACGCAGAAAAAAAGGGGTTTACCTTTTCAACTGATTGCTCAGCTGAATGACCATATAGAGTGGCAGTTTGTGTAAAAGTCGAATTAATTTTGTCGTAAACTCAAATTTTCTTGTTGCCTGTTTTACAAACCTCTGGAATCAATTCCTCCACTGTGACATATTCCAATGTAAAAATCTATGGTGGTAATTAATTTGGACACACATACCAATTACCTTAAACGGTTAAGAGAGAATTTTATAAATGCCAATTTCATCTGAATGTAATCCAAGCTGGCCCTATATCCCTCCTTGAACCTGGCATAAATGCATTCAATCATCGCAGAAGTCCTTGCATACAAAACCGGATGCTGTGTGGTTTTTCATTTGTACATTGACACAAAGCAGGAACCATATGATCTTACGGATATCTGCTGAGGTGTGTGTGCACGTGTGTTTATCAGAGTGCTCTGAAAGATCTCATAATAGTCCTTAGTGTGAAGAACTAGAGATTGATAAATATTTGAAAGCTTTTTTCTCACTGGATTTAATTTATTGAAAAAGATGTGGAGTTTTAAGAGTTGATGTGATCTGCGTTTTATCTTTCTTCAGCATGTTCTTATTTATGTATTCTGACGTACGTAAATGTGGATATGTTATTACTATCCTTCCTTGGAATTCCAGAAGCCTGTTTTACTTATCATGCAACTAGTATCTTAAATAGTTTCATTGGTTGGTTTACTAGTCTTCTCAAGAAGAGGCCACAAAACAGAAGGATGCCTTGGCCAGTGAAGTTGGATCACTTCGTGTTGAGCTGCAACAAGTGAGGGATGAGCGGGACCGCCAACTATCTCAAGTGCAAACTTTGACTAC
This sequence comes from Vigna umbellata, assembly GCF_029865625.1. Taxonomy (NCBI): domain Eukaryota; kingdom Viridiplantae; phylum Streptophyta; class Magnoliopsida; order Fabales; family Fabaceae; genus Vigna; species Vigna umbellata. Next base: position 6,910,775 of record NC_142170.1, read on the forward strand.
TGAATTAGAGAAGTCGAAAGATTCTACGGAGAAGTCTTGCTCTGAACTGAACAACTTGACCATAAGAACAAATGAATTGGAGGTTGGTTTAATCTTGTTCTTTTTGGTAAATGTCACATCCTATTGTTGTTATTGTAGAAATGTGATGATTTTCCTGCACAGGCAAAATGTGCTTTGCAAGATGAGCGGATAAAGGTGCTGCAAGAGAAGCTCACCACTGCAGAGGAGAAACTACAGGTAATGAATGAGGCATAAAGTTAAAAGAAAATGAAGTCCCATTGGACTTGTGATATGATACATTGGATTTTTGTTCCTTATTAGGTTTCTGACATATCTGCAAATGAGACAAGAACAGAATTTGAAGGTCAACAAAAGCTTGTACATGAGTTGCAAAGGCGTTTGGAAGATGCAGAATATAAAGTTATAGTAGGGGAGAAACTGAGGAAAGAATTGCACAATACGATTTTGGTAATTCCCTGAGCCAAATTTCATTGGAAAAAAATAAAACAATATGCACATCATACTAATCTCTGATTTTACAGGAACTGAAAGGGAACATCCGTGTGTTCTGTAGAGTACGGCCTTTGTTACCTGATGAGGCTTGTAGCACAGAAGGAAAGGTTATATCTTATCCCACGTCGATGGAAGCTTCTGGACGGGGCATCGAATTGACACAAAGTGGTAAGTCTCATGATACTGAACTTGAAGTTGCTCTTTTATCTATTTGATGTATGTTTATTACATACTATAATTTAACAATGTTGTAACATATATTGCTATTTCTATTTTAGGCCAAAAACATTCTTTCACATTTGATAAAGTTTTTGCACCTGATGCGTTACAAGAAGAAGTTTTTATTGAAATTTCACAGCTTGTGCAGAGTGCTCTTGATGGTTATAAGGTAATCTCTTAAAGTTTGTCTCTTATTCCTTCTATGTTATTTCAAATCATATTATATGCATTGCATAACTGCTAACAATTGAGTAATTGCTAGTCAGATTAACTGCTAAAAAGGCATAACTGCCTTTTTTATTATTTTTGTTCTATAATCAGAAAGACTTTTGAGTTTTGATTGATAATGTGTTATAATGGACATTTTCTTTTCCAGGTTTGTATTTTTGCCTATGGTCAGACAGGATCAGGGAAAACTTATACAATGATGGGCAGGCCTGGACATCCAGAAGAGAAGGGCTTGATCCCTCGTTCACTAGAACAAATATTTCAAGCAAAACAGTCTCAGAAACCCCAAGGCTGGAAATATGAAATGCAGGTGATATAAAGTACAGTTTTTAGTTATTCATGTAATGGATCATGAATTTCAATGTTGACGTCTAAGAAGGTTTATGCTTCTTAAAATTTGACAGGTCTCTATGTTGGAAATATACAATGAAACCATTCGTGATTTGTTATCTACAAATAAGTCATCATCTGATGGAACACCAACACGTGTGGAAAATGGTACTCCTGGGAAGCAATACTCCATCAAACATGATGCCAATGGAAATACACATGTTTCTGATCTAACGGTAGTGGATGTTCAAAGTGTAAAAGAGGTTGCATTTCTTTTAAGTCAAGCTGCTAACAGCAGGTAATTACTTCATAATGTTCTTTTATTGGTTTCTAGTGCCCTTTTTCAATGTAGCTATTGTGGCCATGTTATATTGCATATCCCAGTTATTCATAGTATAGGATCAAGAGAAATGAGCTACTAATTTTGGAAAAAATAACATGACATAGTTCTAGTGCAACAAAATACTTTGATACATTTACTCCTAGAAGTTAAAATCCTTTGCCTTTGGATGTTGAATTTAACTGTATTGGTTTTTCTTTTAGATCTGTGGGCAAAACTCAGATGAATGAACAATCTTCTAGAAGTCATTTTGTATTCACTCTTCGAATCTATGGTGTGAATGAGGTATGGTTGTTTCTCCTCTGATAAAAGTTGAACCATTTCATAAACTCCGTAACATTCTAACATGTTTTCACATTGCAACCTATGTTGTATTTCTAGAGCACTGATCAACAAGTACAAGGCATTCTAAATCTCATTGATCTTGCTGGAAGTGAGCGTCTTTCGAGGAGTGGGTCAACCGGGGACCGATTGAAAGAAACTCAAGTAAGTAAACTCATGATGTTTTCTATTTCAAATAGCATCACTTATTTTCTTTCTATTAATCTAAACTTTCTTTGTATTGTAATTAGGCAATAAATAAAAGTCTGTCATCATTAAGTGATGTCATATTTTCCTTGGCCAAGAAAGAGGATCATATCCCATTCAGAAACTCAAAGCTAACATACCTACTTCAGGTGATTATTCTTTGTTCATACTTCAAAATAATCTGTAGTACATAGTTATATACTGTACATTAAATTCAACACAATCTCATGAGGGACTTCCATGGTATACATTGTGAGAATCCCTTTATTGTAATTTCTATGTAAGAAACTATTTCATAACTAAAATATATTTCAACTATAGGAAACCAAAGAAATCATGTCATGTAGCTGGGATATTAGACAGAAATCAGTTGATTGATAAACAAAAATTTCAATGCAGCAGTTTTGACAATTTTACTGCATTGAATGCTTCTTTGTTGTTGTCTTGTAATCATTTGAGGTGATCTGATTTGTTGTGTTGGATACAATGTTGAACAGCCTTGTCTTGGTGGAGACTCAAAAACATTGATGTTTGTCAACATCTCTCCTGACCAAGCTTCAGCAGGAGAGTCACTGTGCTCACTCCGGTTTGCATCAAGAGTTAATGCATGTGAAATTGGAACACCACGCCGTCACACCAATGGACGACCTATAGAATCTCGCTTGACCTATTTCTAATCTTTACATACATCAATGAATGAATGAATATATTGTTTAACCTATTTGTGTAATGGCTACTACAGCAAAAATAACTCCAATTCTAACATCAGTGATGTTACATTACATCACGTCTATAGATTGTAATGTATAGTGAACAAGTTATTAAGTATTCATTTAGCTAAAAAGAGATTTCTCATTGCGGTAGTTTTTTTTGCAATTCAGCTTGATTTTATATTCACCATTTCTTGTTACTCTTCTTTTTTAATCATGAAACATGTGTCAGTCTCAGACATTTTTGGAATAATTATTTTTGTCAAACGTGTTAGAATCAAAGTAATAATCATTGTTATCCTGAGAATGTTTCATACATCAGACATTAAATTCAATCTCCAAATTGTTATGACGTTCTCTACTGTGGAGCTAGTCACGTGCTTCTGTACTTTTCTGTTTTTAAAAGAATGGTTGGATTGATTTTCACTCAGAAGCATTTGGCTGTAAGGTAGCATTAGCATGTTTCTAAAGTGGAATACATACATCATATAATAGCCAGGGTGGTGATACATATCCATCAATAATTGAAATCACTATAATAGTAGTTGACACTATCATACATTTGCAATTCTTCTGACATAACATCCTCCTATGTTCTTGAAGAGCACCCCATCTCTTGGAATCAGTATTGTACATCAAACACGTATAATTGATTTTTGACAAGAGAAATAGTAACAGCTTGATTAAATTGTTTCGTACAATACATCCATCCGGTCCATGACATCTTTAAGCAAAACTTCAGTTTCCTGATAGCATGATTTTGTTTCGGGTAGACTTTTCTTTCTTGAAGCTTCTTCAAGCTGTCATTGAATCACAAATGCGCTTCAACAATTAGTCCAGCCACTATTATAGCATAGGAAAATGATACTTGAACAACTATTTTTGACAACATTTAGACACGCGCATACGTGTCAAAATCTGAGTGGTCCAGTTGGAAAAATTAAATGAAAATGGACCACTCAGATTTTGACACGTGTGCGCGTGTCTAAATGTTGTCAAAAATGGTTGTTCAAGTGTCATTTTCCTATAGCATAATACTAACTGACAAAACATGTAATTTTGAAGGGAGGAAAGAGAAAGAGAGAGTATTTACCCTTTCAAAATTATCAAACAACTTGTTAGCCATATCAGTAAGTTGCTGCTTTTCATCATCCACTGGAGTGGCAGAGATAAGCTTGTCAAAATCATAGTATATGATGGTAGACTTGAGTCTTAGGTACTTCCTCACATAGTTGAGTGTGTCTGCATGTACCAAATCTGCCATCGCTAGAAGATCAAAGGAATATCTCTTAATCCTTTGCACACTTCCTTTCAGTCCAATATCTGGCATGAACAGTCCCCTTTTAAGAAAAGAACGTGTCCCCGTTTTCTCATTTGCAATATCTAACCAAATAACAAACATTCACATCATTTTTAAGACAGTCACTGTAAAATGAACAAAATAAACCAAACTAGTTACAAGATAGCTTACTGTTTGCGACGGTTAATCGAGGAAGAGGGTGATCTTCAACCCAGAAACCATTATCTTTGGCTGATGAAATCTTGTCATGGAATGGCCATGTGAGGACTAGAGTGGTAAGCCCTATTGCTGCTGTTCTTCTTGTGGTCTGAACTGAACATTCTGATGGTTCCTCTTGTGTTTTGCTTCCAAGAAATCCAACCACTTGTCCTCTTTTTATGGTATCGTGTGCATTTGGAAGGCATTTCAGGGGAATTAAGGTTTTGGAGATTCCATGCAAGTTTGTGAAAGGAGGCATGATCCTTAAGGAGCTCAAATGAGTGAAGTGTGAAACAGAGAGATTCTTCATCAAACCTTGGAAAAACAAAATCTATGTTATATCACTCATATCCGTTGCCAACTGATATATATCCAATGTGTGCCAATAAAATGGTTATCCTCATGAAGGATTCTATAGTAATTTCCTTCTATCTCATGTACGTATGGGCTTTCTGGGCCTCCCGAGTTATTTTTTTCAAAGTTTTCTTTTGGTACCCCATAATTACTAACTGCACTCCATAATAATGAGTATGTTTTTTTTAACTACTAAATACTAACTGCTAACTGCACTCTGTAATAATAAGTATGTTAATATTTTTAGTATTAATATGAGATGTAGGAAGAAAAAAATATATTTTCTTTTTAGATCTATTTAAATTTAAATACATTTTTAATTGGCCTGAATTTATTATGACTTTATTATTCTTCTAATACAGATCTCATGAAAATGTAAAATAATTTATTTTTGTGTGTGCTAAACTACTAATAATTAAAAAAGATGCTGGGGAATTTTAGTTCGATTTTTCAATTTTTTACAGAAAACAATAAAAAATTATGACATTCTTTTGATTTAATATTATTATTTTAACAAAGTCTTCACATGTGTCCATTCATTTTTGGCAAAGTTTGGATTAAAAACTAATATTCTTCCTTCTAATTGTTTCATTCTTAGCTTATTTGGATTTTGGACTTAAACATTATTTTTCGAGGAAAAAATAAAGCTTAGTAAATTAAATTGACTCTATTTCCAAACTATTTTTTTAACCTTTTATCTTAAAATTTCATTATTTGAATTTATAATTAAATAAATTAATTTATTTGTGAATAAAATGTTCTTAGTCCCTATTTTTTTAATTCATACAAAACTTTATTATAAGCTTGTAGTCAGAAATTAAATTAGCACGCACAATATCAACCTTATGTTAAAATGAATAAAAGTAAGAGTTAAATAAATATATTAACTAAAATTCCAGTGTTTAAATTTTAAATATGAAAAAATGAACTTAAAAATTAATAATATAAATAATTGATAACTATTTTGTATTTATTACACGAAGGAAAAAAAGGTTAAATCGTAATCTTAAGCTTTATAAATCTTTTATTTGTTCTTATATATAGTATTCTATTTACAATTTTATTTTGCATAACTGAGAAAATTTATTATGTTGCTCTAATATTTATTCTGTACGCATTTTATATTATTGATTTCTTTAATTGAACTTTACTCGTTTAAGATATTATAAAAATATTTAATTAATTAAAATATAAAATTGATGCAAATATTTAAAAGTTCTATGTGACATCCTAAAATATACGGTAGGCATATATAATAAGGACGTCATTCGGTCATAATATTGGAAAGCAGTTAGAGGCATCAGGTAAACTATAAGAGTTACAGTTATCCAAAAATAAGATCAGAGTTGGTCCCTTAAACACAGAGGACCACTGGAAATTTTCTCCATAACAGTCTATTAATCAAAACTCTAAGCATATTAAACTGCAGCCTCGCCGTCTTCCAACACTTGCTCCACGGATACCTCCTCTTCATCTGCTCACATCCAAGTGGATGATCATTGCAAAAGAAAACACATACAACAAGTGCACAAACAAGCAAGGGTGAGCTAGTTTTTCAAACAATGCATATTATATTAATTAACCAATCCATCTAATACATACTTTAAGCAAAGGAAGTTAAATCATATCAAGAAACATGTCATGAACTAGACCTGACTCGTTCGGACTTAGAATGATTACCGAGCTATGGCAGGTCATGCACTCGTGGTGGCTTATGAAACTTGGGTTCCCCACCCTACCACACTCACGAGGTTAGCCTGTTCCGGGCCTTGAGGCATACTGGAAGCCCCCAAGACTAAGACCTCCTGCTACTCCTCACCACATGGATTAATCCCTCTACTTGAGTATGATTAGCCATTGGAGCGTCAGGATAACCCCCAATACTGAGCTTCCCTGTAGATCATTCTAAACACTACTGCACCACCATGAATCTTCTCCTTGAAGACCATGGAATTACGTCGACTACTATACCATTAATCACATATCCTTTTTCTTTAACAACACATCACATGATGATTATTCTCATGCTTTCACACACTTTCCACATCAATCACCTCATATTATGCATTCCAAACCATTGATCCAAGCAAAGATATTAAAATGAGAACTTGACCCAACGAGAGTCGCACAGCGCATCCCATTCGCAAGGCGAACTAGGATTGTCTCGCATAGCGAATTAAGTCGCATAATGTATCAGACCTCAAACCTCTCGCATAGCGTACTCAGGTCGCTATGCGAGAACTCAGACAGAGACCAACCTCCCCAAAGCGCTCGCCATGCGCCCCACTCGCCCTTCGAATTAAATGGGCAGTGATCCCAGACCACCACCAGTCGCATAGCGATAGGATTCGCCATGGCGAGTCCAAGACAGTGAGCATCACCCTCTGGAAATTCGCACAGCGCACCAACTCGCACAGCGAATTTCCAAGACAGTGAGCTCCCCTCTCAGGACCTCGCTATGCGAGATAACTCGCATAGCGACTCTGCATAATTGGCAGAATACAAATTCTGCATAATTACTCACTTACACTACTCTTTACCAATTCTAGAACTCTTGGCTAACTTCTAAGACCTCAAATCCGATTATTAAGTGTAATTATCCTTGTCTAGATGATTCAATTCCTCCCCAGTACTAATCTACGTTGATTAAATTCAGTTTTACCTTTGAAAACATCAATTCCTGTAACTTGTGGACAAAATCTCATTTCAACCATTTTCTCAAGACTTACTCAGTTCTCTGACCCCTCACCAGTTCCATTGACTCCTCTAATTATCCCAACTGCCCAATTGGTCACCGGAGAAGAATCAGATGTCTGAACGCATCAGTCTCACCTTCGACGCCAACACATATGACTAGTCACAACTGACTGGACCAGGCCAGGGCTGCTCTATGATCAGGGATGTGCCAACTCAGGTTTTTAAGATCCTTCTATCCTACCAACACAGTGCTCTCAACAAGTCCTATGTGATTTATCTAATTCATTCAAACTATCCTAGGGTGTTTGAGACTCCAATTTCCCCATTTCCCTATCTAATTTCCATTCATAGTAAGATAGACCAGTACCTGTACCCCCTCACTATCCATTTAACTATTTTATACAGTTCTTACTCCACTCCAGAAATCCAGCATAGCCAACACACAGTCATCCCAGTCAAACAAGGTTCAATACACCATAGATACACACTTTCATACATTCAAGAAATTTCAATCAACATGCTCATCATCAAAATACACTTAACAATACGATAACAATAAAACTAATTTATCAACATATACATCATACTTTCAACAACACAGAGAAGAAAATTAGCTAGCTCCCCTTACCTGGAAGTCAAACAGTACAGCTCAATAAAATGCCCTAACAGTATCTTCCACACAGAGCGGAACTTGACAGAACCTACAGATCACCAAATTGGTGATACAACATAGCTCTTAGAGCTCGAATAAACAGAGAATCAAAATGAGCTCCATGCAACCAGTAAAGTTACATGCCCTAATATCCAGAAAGTTGAGAATTTGACTTACCCGTCCAAATGAAAATCTAATCGGATAGGATGGAAGCTCTCAACTCCGTGAGCGAAAGGACACCACCTATTTGAAATTTAAACGGTGAAAAGTGGTGGAAAAGTAGAGAGAAGTCAGAGCAAGGAGAAGAGAAGTGGAACTGAGTTTTAGAGAGAGAAAGGGAAACTGGAAATAGGTTCAGAGTTGAGAAAAAGAGGAAACCCCTCCTAAGGTCATGGTGCCTTTAGCCCTTTGGGCCTGGCTGCCTCAAAAAATAGGACCTCCTAGCCCATAATTTTCAGGACCTTACATTCTACATCATTTAGAAATAATTGATAATATGAAATGTTTTGAATTAGGTAAATGTTGAGTATGCGCCATTATAAACCTGAAAGAGACCTGAAACATGAAACATTAGATAATATTTTTCATGTGATAAGATGTTAATATTTAAGGTGGAAATAACACTAGAATTAAAATAGTTTTACAATATTAAAATTACAGAAAAAATAGAAAATCCAAAATCGTATATAAAAAATAAAATAAGGGTTAAGATTATAATTTAGGTTAAAAAAACTTTTTCTTGCAGCTTCATTCAAACAAAGCATGTACACAAATAAGGTTTTACTTACTAAGATTATAACATTCTATATTAAATATATAATAAACTTATAAAAGGGCTTGTAGACTCTTCATAATACCCGATACAACCTAAATATACATTAAAACAATATATAAAATACAAATATTTTTTTATATAAAAATATAAAAATAAAATAAAAACTATATTCGTTTACTGACATTTTTCTTACACGTGTATTTATATCTCTTCGTATAAATAATACAATTTTTGCAGTTCACAAAAATGAAATAAACACATAAAAGAGTAAACAATTTGAATAGTTATTTACGTAAGAAAAAATATATAAAAGAAACATTGTAATTAAATAACAAAAAATGGTTTAATTAAAATCAACACACCTACTCTAAAAAGAATAAAATTTATATGTTTATCAAGCAAAACATCGACTTACGTCTTTCAGAAGATTCTTATTCTATAAATCGTACCAAAAATTAACATGTGATATAATCCAAAACATAGATTTACAAAAACAAGAAAGAAAAATTTTGAGCAAAATTTTGGATAAAACTAGCATTATAGTTGCAATATTATTTTCGTTTGATAAAAAAAATAAGAAGAAAACATTTCTCTTAAGTAAAAATAAGATTGAGAACAATGTTAACTTTGAGCTATATTTTCGTTTAAGCAAGGAATCTTTTTGCTTGAGAAATAGAAAAAGAAAAAGTAAGATTTGAGTTTCTATTTTATTTTTCTCAAACGAAAATTCTTTGTTATGAAAATATCAGAAACATTAATCTCAACAACAGAGTCAAACCAATTTTCAAAGATAATTCCAAAAGTATTTGAATAATACAACTTGTAAATAATTCAATTGATTAATCCAAATAATAATTTGCTCTAACATCATCTTTTACATAATCAATTCAATCTTAGTTTCTTAACTCAAAGTTTGCATGTTCCAATTTGCTCATATCAATTTCATAAACTATAATAAGAAAAGACAGAAATTTACCCTACTTACCTAAACTATATTCAAAACTCAAATTAAGAAAACTCACTAATTAATATGCATAATTTAGTTTTCATATCAACCTATCGACTAGACTATCCAATTCAAACAATTTAAAAATTTTCATCATCAAACAAAACTCAACTAACACTAAAGTTTAAACATTCACACAATTTTTCAACAAATCACAATTACTATATAGGAACCAAAATTTAATGATTAAGTTACTTTCGTATACACATCTATCTTAAGATTCTATAAAAAGGCATAATAGCTTCCCTAACCTATAATTTCTCATCCTAAAAAATGTTTTTGATCAGTAGGAAATTACTCAAAATTTAGAGACCTCCAACAAGGTCCATATATGACAAATTTTAATATATACTATTAAGAAGATCACTTTTATCAAATAACTTCACCAAAATTGATTACAAAATGGTAAGAAGATTGGGAAAAGAATTTATAAGATAAATACAAATTTAAAATAATTATATAAAAACATTTCTTAACTCCTCAATTACCGTAATCAGATTCTAAAAAAGATAAAGCGTTGAAGAAAAAACATAGAAAAAGAAAGAAAAGAGATTGTAGAGAGAGAAGAAAAAAAAAAGACACGCCTTAGATAGAATATTTTAATAATCAAACTTTTCATTACAATATTCAAAAGGTATTGTCATACATTTATGTCATGGTAATCATGTTTAGTGCAGGTGTAAACACATTGTGGAATTAATAAACTTATGTATAATTCAATAATTGGCTCTAATAAAATAGGTTAAGTTACCTAATCACCTACAAATGCTTGATAAGGTTGATACCCAATAATTTTCATGTCCAAGGAGTCACAAAAGCTTCAAACCCAAGTTTTGTTGACATATTTGGTGCATATACAAAATACGCAACTTGTATTTCATCAAATAAGGTTAACAATGACAACTGATAAGATTCTTTATATAGTCAATGCTAAAAGGACATCATAAATTGCAATAGTGAAAACCCACAAAAATTTATGCTTTTCTTTTCTATTTTCTACCCTTAAACCTCCAAACGAACCATAAAAGGTTAGAAACACCTTATAGCTTTGACCAAAAGGACAAGCTGTTAGTTTTAGTATTTCAGCGATGTGGGCCATTAATATTTCTTGTTCCAATTACATTTTTATGTTTATAATGTCTTTAGAAACATGTGATTTACATTCAACTATAATTATTTTTGTACTGGTTTTACTTTACTATGATTTTACATGCTACCGAACACTTCATTCATTACTCATACTGTATATGGTCCATTATTCTGTGCTCTGATGCTGAGCCATAACAACATTGATTTTATTGCTTATATTCGTGTCAACCTACACAGGCATCAAGAGAAGCTGATCTGGAAAATTTCTCGACATTATTCATCACAATTCTTTCTCAGAAATTCAAAATGAGACTCGTGGTATATTTTAATTCAATGCATGAACCATACGCACATGATCATGACCACAGAATTGGCTAATCCATAGGCCCCAGCTTGACTATTTTTGTTGTATCCCATAGACATCAATCAGAAAAATGTCGTATTCAACAGAACAAAAACGTTTAATTATAAGATAAGGATAAATCAACATTTTCTTTCGCAGTGTTGTTCTTATATTTTAAGAACATTTTTATTTGTATAAACCATTCTGAAGAAGCAACAGAAGCAGAGAGAAATGGAGGACACAGAAAAGCTCAAAAAGTCCAAGGTTATCAAAATAGACTCTCAAAAATCATGGGAACACTACATCTCTCATGCCACCAATCAAAAGTACTCTGTGAGTCTCCTTTGTTTTGGTGAATTCATTTAGCATAAATCTGTTTGCTTTTTTACTCATCATTATGGTAAGTCAGCTAAGAAAAACCAGATTCAATCATTCAAAGATCATTGAGGGTTTAAACTATGTTTTTTTGTGCATTAAATTTAGCAGGTTGTGGTTCATTTCTCTGCTTTCTGGTGTGTGCCTTCTATAGTAATGAATCCTGTTTTTGAAGAACTAGCCTCCACTTACCAAGATGTTCTGTTTCTGACATTGGATGTGGATGAGGTTAAGGTAATTTGATTCCCACACAACACTTAATTTGTTTGCAAGAACTATACATGCTTGGTTTGGTCTTATTTTAAGACATATCTCAAATTTCAATCCGTTAATTACTGTGCTGTGCCTGCAACTGCATTGTTATCCAAAGGGAATAGAGTAAAGGGGTCCACAAGAATTCTTCCTAATTGTTTATTCCAGGATTCAAACCCACTTTCAGTTCACATGATTCTCATTTTATATAAACAATAATAGAATAATGACTAAATCTTATCTCTATAATCTAATCTTCAATAAAAATATTCACAAATTGCTTTAACTTGCACCAATGAAACTCATTATTATAGTATATTAAATGCATCCCTTTCTCAGAGAATCTTTAATTTTTTTTGTCTGATGCATAGTGAACAAATTTGCAACTAGAGTATCTATCCACTCCTTCATCCCATTCTTCCTTTTCTTTAAAATTGAAGGAAAGGATCCTAACCTAATCATAAATTCATGCAGAAAGTGGAAATTTTGTTCATATTTTCTTAACCCCTTTTGAGCTCTACTTTATGTGCATTAATCATGGACCCTCAATTCAGGAAATTGCCTCCAAGATGGAGATCAAAGCCATGCCAACTTTTCTGTTGCTGAATGGAGGAACTCCTGTGGAGAAAATTGTGGGTGCAAACCCTGATGAAATAAGGAAAATGATTGATCATTTTGTTCAGTCAAGACTTTCCTACAAATCTGAGTGAACAAGGCACATGGTGAACAATGTTCACTGTACTAGGAATCGTTTCATGTATGGTTTTATATTCTTAGTAAATGATAAAGTTGTTCTGTGCATGTTTGTATATGTTTGGTGAGCCATGGAAAGTCAGTGGAGTGTGAATGGTATTTTAGTATGTATTGAAATTTCATCATGATCACATCATTCTCTTATAATATTCTTTCTTGTCTTAACATTCCAAGTGAACCATATGATTGGATTCAAACTTGTACTATTCCTTTTCTTTGTTTACTCGTCAACTTAAAACATTCCTTATATAATTAGCATCACTCAAACATCACATGCCCTCCCCTTAAATCTTCAATCATATAAAAAGAAAAAGGAAATTTGTAATATTTCACCAAAAAAAAAAAGAATGAGATAATATGAAAAAAGAGAAAGATAAAAAAAAGGTACAAATTGTTAATTTACATATTGTAAAAATAACATTACTTATTTGAAAATTCTTCTTAAAGTAGGAGAGTTTTCATATTTGAGATTTGAGATTTGAGATGTATTATATTTTAGTGTTTTTTTTCACTTATTATTATATAACTAGATGTGAATGTGATGGGCATTGTTTTACATTGAAATGTCAATTAATATTTGATATTAAAATACAAAAAACAAAAATGGTGTTGGGAAGCCTATGTGGTTGAAGTGGAGTGCCTAATTTATGAAGTTATAGTTAACACTAGGCAATGGCCTCCAACTTCTCTCATTGAAAAAAAAAAGAGTACTTTAGGAAAAAAAATGCTAATTAATTTTTTTTATAATTATTAAAGAAAAAATTAAAGGGGCACACAACATAATGCCAAAGATACAACAAGAATATTGGATACCAGGATTTGTTTTATCTTAAAAATAGAAGAATATAATATGCTAAGATATGTTTGGAATATGTATGATATAATTTATAAGATAAAATAAATGTTATTATACTTTCCTTAAATTATACTAAAATAGTAAACATTAGTAAATATTATCTAAATTAAACATATTAAATATACTACAGTCAAATGAATATATGAACTAGAATGATAAATTCTATTCTTAAACTTTATTAAATATAAATTATAAACTATATCACCACTTAATGGATATTTCCTTAAAATTGAAATAATATCAACCTTATCCCCTCCTTCATCATTATTTGTAAATAGAAAAATATATATTTGATTCATGGAGAGATAATATTATTAATTTAAGATTTTTAATATCATTAAAATCACTTCATAATCTCCACTGATGTCTCACATTTTAGTATTTTTAGTTATATTATTAATTTTTTAAAACAAAAAATCGTAAATTAGTATATAAATAAACCAAATATACCACTGTTTTAGGATTCAACTTATTTATTTTCATTGAGTGAATGAACGAATAGATATTCTAATTTCTTTCACAAGACAGAGAAATCATATGACCATTGTGATTTAGGATCTAATGTCTATCTATCTTCTATTATCATCATTAGTTATGAAAAAAAGAAATAAACACTTATTTCTCTCTCTAGAAATCGCTCATTATCATGAGATTAATTCGTATAAACAAAAGGAAAAAAAAGAGTTAATATTATAAATTTGAGTACACACGAATTTAAGTCTCATAAATTTTCAATAAAGATACTTCCACTTTAAAATAAAAATTCGTAAAATTTCTTTTTAACAAAAATTACAGTATCATCTTGTATTTTTGTCCTATAAGCTAACATAAGTTTAAGGAGGAGTATAATCAATTTGTTGAATATTTTTTAAAAATGAATTAAAGTTTTGGGTTTCAATTAGAAAATTCGATATGATGGTTGAGAGTGAATAAAATATTGTTCTTTCTTTAAAAATAAAAAGAAAATAAACTAACAATAGGAAAAAATAAAAAAGAATAATATAATTAAAGAAAACAAAAATAACAGAGAAAAGAGGATAAAAAAATTGAACACTGCTTCAAATAGTTTTCCTTACTCGTTTCTTGAAATAATGGTAGAAAGTCACGGATAGAGATAAGATCAAATTAAGGTGTAAAAGATTTTAATCTGACTCTGATAACTGATATCATATTAGAAGTGGATTTTAAGCCTAATTCAATTTTATAAAATCGGGATAAAAATTGAAAAAAATATGTGACATTTAAAAATTACTTATGAGTGTATCAAAATTGAAATTAGAGATTGGAAAACGTATTCGAAAACCTCTCTATTATATGTTCTTTAATTTTTCTTAATCCCAACAAATAAAAAAATTTATATAATTTAGAAAAATAATATAAATAACGGAGATTTGTATCAATGTCATCCTGTAACTTTAGACAATTTTTTAGGTGACGACGTACATAAGTTAAATTAATTTAACTTTAAAACTCAAAAACTACCACAACCGAATATCTTTTAAGGTTTACACATTTTATTTAAATTGGTTGTTTGAATGAGGTAGAAGATACCAAAATTTGTGTCTCTAACATATAGATGAAAACGCTTAATCTATTTAGAAACTTTTATTAGTTTATTTATATTTATACTATGTTACATTATAATTGAAGAGAGCAAACAACCAACTAAATAATGGATGAAGTTAAACATAACTGATAAAAAAAAATCGTTGCTGTTCATACCATGTAATTATTTGTCACATTTTTTATCAAAGTAAATTTAAACTTTTTTTTATTTAGATTTACACTTGATTAATAAATTTAAAAGGTAGTTATTCATTATATTTTAATTGAAACACGTTTTAATTTATGTTTCAAAAGAGAAAAAAGGACAAAATCCGACATTTGACAGCGTGACAACAATGCAGAGACACGTGTATGTGATATGTACTACTTATTGTAATTATGACTCAAGCTTTGTCGTCCTATTTTTTCCTTTTCCCATGTGCAACTTATGCTTAAAATATTAGTTTCAAATAAGAAATTTACAGTATTTTTAAAAATAACTATTTATGCAATGAGCATTACAAATAAAAATAAATAAATATGATAAGCATTTAGAAGCAATAATTTAAAAGAAAACTTTGATATTGAAATGTAAATATGAAATACTTGTAATAAAAAAACATTTTAGTTGTTCGAAATTAACTTTTTAAGATATTTTTCAAATTATTAGTACGTTATCTTCAGTCATGAACAAAATTATTTATTAAAAGTTGTGATATTGTCCACTTATAAGACAAAACACAAATTATTACTTTGACATTTCTAAAAGTGAAACCACAAAATAATAACATCAACTTTGATTATCTATAATTGTTCTTATAGGATTAAGAATATTTTTAGAAGAACTCAACAACCTTTTTCGATAGTTTTTTAAGTAGTCATTCTATTTATGTTGTACAATAAATAAATTTTTTGTTATTTATATTATTATTTATTAAATTTTACATGGATGAATTTGAATAATTTAATTGTCAATTACCCTGACATAATTCAATTTGGTCAAGCAAATATGGATTAGATACATATTGACTTAGTAGACCGATATGTATTCAGTTAGAAATAAAATATATATCATTGTAGTCAAGATATGTTTGAACATCAAAACTACATGAATAGATAAAATTATCAACTCATTTATTAACATTGATAATTGTACATCAATTTTGTTAATTTTATCTTTGAAAATTTTATCTTAAGTGACATTATAGTTAAGAAGTTTGCATCGAAATATTGCCCCTATACATATTTCCCTTACCTCTATAAAATTCCACCGTTCTAGGAAACCCTGACAATTGCTTCCACCTCAAGGAACCTCTAGAAAAACTTACAAATTATCGATTGGCGATTAGAGACAAACCTTAGAACATAAATTAAACTAGGAATCAAAGAAGAGGAACTCTTAACACATGCAAAACAAATTTCCTTTGCATGATCGAGAGTCAAGAAATACCAAGAAAAGGAGATGAAAACATACTTTCTCTAAACAACAAACTGATTGGTTAGAAAGGTAGACCTTGATGTCGTGGTCGTCTAAACACTTAGAGAGAAGTGAAAGAAAACAAAGAATAAGAGTTTTAGAGAGATAAAATATTTTTAAATAATGAAACGAGTTTAGAAAATTTTATTATAAAATATTCGGTCTCATTATTTTAATAAGTTTATCGACTTTAATTCTCTATTTTTTAAGTTCTTACGTTCTTTTTATAAACAATCGAGTGAATTTTTAAAAAGTATACGTATAAAGAATAACCGGGTGAAAATTTTCTAATAAACATGACTAACTTCACTATATATCTTGAGAAAGCAAAGTGAATATTTGAATTTAATTTTTGCATAACATATTTTTAGAAAGACTCGGAAACTTTAAGGAATGAAATTCACAACTGAAAATTATATAATGTTATAATAAAGCAGATGTAGATAAAAGTTTTTAAAGCACGTGAAAGGGTTCTAAGAAAAAAAAAGTAGGTGTGAACCTTGAAAAGGTTAGGTGCATTAAACATTATGGTTGTTTATTCAACATTTGACCTATGCAAAGATCGTTTGATTCAATTTTTATGGCCAAACAAAGAGATGGAGAGTGGAGAAGAAGAAGATGGTGACATTGTTGCTGTTTGTTGGTGCGTGGAAATTGACGTCCAATTGAATCCTCCATTACAACGTGCAAATGCAACTAACTAAACATCCACTTTTTATTAGGGTTGGATAGAAAAAATATATATACATATATATATATATATATATATATATATATATATATTAGACATATTAGATTTGGATGTGACAGAGTTAAAATATTTTATTTATAAGGGTATAAAATTCCGAATAAACACAAATTATTTAATTTGTTACAACCTCTAAAATTCGTGAGTTAACGTAAAATTAGAATTTGATCAATTTAAGTACATTGGCATCTAATGCTATAAATACTTGAGACTGAAATTTGAGTACATTGGCATCTAATGGTTATTTGAAGAAATTTTAAACAAAATTAAGGGTACAGTTGGTTTAGATTTGATCAGGAAATAATATTGAATAAATAAAGTTAATAAAATGATAATAATGATTGAGTTTGGAAAGTCATTAAAATGTTATGGGTATTTGATTTAATTCGAAAATAAAGTTTTTATATTTATAAATTTGTTAATATATTTTAAATTTTATATTTTATGTGATTTTTTTTATTAATGTGAGAACCTGGAAAATGGGTTAAAAGAGTAAATATGTGTATTATACTAATGAGGCTAGATTTTATTTTAATATAAATGGATTTTAAATATATCCTGGTTCATTAGCATAAATACCGAACCTCTCTAAAACTCAGAACTCCAAGTTCCTCTGCCTTCTCTCTAACCTTCACTCTCACTGACTCAGTGCATGTCCGTCTAGGTGGTGCCCAAGCGTCCACAGCGTAAAGGGCTCTATTTTGAACCGATTACTTCCTTCATTCAGACCGGGTTTGGTTGAGTTCTTGTGGAGTCAAGCACTATTGAACCAAGTTGTGAGCTTAGCTGTGAAACCCTAAGGTAAGGGGAGCTAGATATTGTTTCCAATTTGCTTGTAGTATTTGTATGTATGTTAAATTCCTTAATGGGTATGTTGTTTGGTTTGCTTGTTTAAGCTCTAAAGTAAGTTGGTCATACATGTTGATGCGTGTGATGTATGAAATTGTAGCGTAAGGTCTGTAAACTGCATTGGTTGAATCTAGCTGCTATAATTGGGCGTGTTGGAAGTGCTTGGAGTGATAAATTTGTTATAGCTTGAATGAAATGGAAAGTTAAGTGAAATCTTGGTGTTCTAGGGCAAATTGGGGGAAGTGAGGTAGTGATTTTGGACATTTGGGGCCTAAAGCGCAATTGGGTTGTTGGGGAAATCTTAGCTAGTGTATTGTGACTTGTTTGAGTCACTAAATTGATCAAAATAGGTGCAAAGCAGTAGGATTGGGTTTTGGATCCTTAAGTTGGGAAAATTGGTGTTTTAGAGTTGAAATTGAGTCTTAATCACTTTAGAATGGTAGTAGGAATGTTTAGAATCATTTAGATAAGTTTAATTAAGTATAAAACAAGAATTAAGGGTGTTAGAAGTTAGTAAAACTGGTTAGAAATGGTCATGTTGGGTTCTGTTCGCAATTATGCAGAATTCTGCAGAACTATGCAGAACGCTGCAGTTGACCGTTCGGTCTTGTGCTACTCTCGGTCATAACTGGGTTGGTCTCTTTTAAGTCTTACCAGTTCATGACTGCTCGGTCTCCTAAAAAGTGTTCGGTCTTGTACTGGCACTCGGTTTCTTAAAGAGTGTTCGGTCTTGTACTGCCACTCGGTCTCTTAAAGAATGTTCGGTCTTGTACTAGCACTCGGTCTCTTAATGAGTGTTCGGTCTTGTACTGGCACTCGGTCTCAAAGCTCTAAGTTCTCGGCCAAAGCTCATAGCGTTCGACCAAAGCTCTAAGTGTTCGGCCAAAGCTCTAAGTGCTCGGCCAAAGCTCATAGCGTTCGGCCAAAGCTCTAAGTGCTTGGCCAAAGCTCATAGCATTCGGCCAAAGCTCTAAGTGCTTGGCCAAAGCTCATAGCGTTCGGCCAAAGCTCTGAGTGCTCGGCCAAAGCTCCTAGCGTTCGGTTCAAGTTCTTTAGCTATTGTTTTGGGTAAATTAAGTGTGTGTGATGATTTCCATGTAAAGTATGATTGTTGTAATGTGGTTAAATTGAAAGTATGTGAAGGTATGATGAATTTTTGTGTTGAAAGTGAAAAGTATCAGTATTGGACGTAATTCCATGATCCTCAAGGGAAGGATACATGGTGGTGCCCTTTTAGTGTGTTTAGAATGATTTGCATGGAAGCTCAGTCTTGGGCATTATCCTGAAACTACAATGGTCAATCATTCTCAAGTAGAGAGGATTGAACCATGTCGTGAGTAGTAGCAGGAGGTCCTAGTCTTGGGTGCTTCCAGTATGGTCCAAGGTGAGTGATGATGGACTAACCTCGTGAGTGTGGTAGGGTGAAACCCATTGGTAACGACTTTGCAAAGCAGTAGAAGCCACCACAAGTGCATGACCCGCCATAGCTCGACAATCATTCGAAGTCTGGACGAGTCAAGTTTAAAGTGAAACAAGTCTTGAGGGTGTAGTCTAATATATATATGCTTTGATTTGCATGTTGTGTGTGATTGTATAACATGATTTTTATACCTGCTCACCCTTGCTTCTGTGTTGTGTTTTGTTTGGGTATGTTTTTCTTTTACAATGATCATCCACTTAGATGTGAGCAGAGATGGATGAGGTGCCTCTGGAGCAGGCTTTGGAGGAAGATGATGTTGCAGCCTAGTCTCCTTAGAATTTTCTTAGTTATTTCATGTATTTTGAATTATTCTTTAGTACTTAAAGTTTTAAATTAAGACTTATTTTGGGATGACGGTAACTTCAATATTTTACTTACAGTCTACTTCTCATTTTTTTCTTATATTAAAATGTGGACTTACTATGTTTCTATATGAGATTTTACAATTAAAATTTAATAATAAGTTATATAAAATTATAGTTTATTATGAACATATTATTAAAATTATCATGTGATTTTCTTAAAAAAGTTTGATATATTTATTTCATTTATTTAAAAGTAAAATAGAATTATTTTTTAGAAAATTGATTCAATATTCCTTATCGAAATAATATATTTAAATTAAAATAATAATATATTAATACAAATTTTTTGACAATTTTGATATAGGATATTTATATTTTTTTTATTAAATTTAAATTATGTCAATCCATTAACAAATAAATAATGAATTTGTAAAAAAAGTATACATATATTATATAAAGTATTGCAAAAAAAAATCTATATTAAAATATCCTTTTTATTTAAATTAAGTCGTGACTTAAATAATTTGCATCTCACTAAGTCAAGTAATCAAATATAAAAATTAAAATATTAAATTTAAGTCATAATGGGTTAGTCAGATTAAATTCAAAATCAAATCTGACCAATACTCATGTATACTTTTAATATCTATAAATTTGGTGATATATTTTGCATATTAGATTTTATTTTTAGTATGATATTTTTTTAAGATTTAGTAGTAAAACATTTATAATTTATTATAAAATGAATTATTAAAATCAGGCCTATGATATATTTTACTAAAAAGTATTAGTATTTTAAATTTAACCGAATATAAACTTGAATTTTTTGTCAAATTAACCCACTATTTAAATAACACATAAAAAATAAGTTAGTTATAATTTTAAAATATTAAATTTAAATTATACTGAATTAATAATCTTAGATTCAAATGAGATGGACACTTGAACTTAATAAAAAATATTAAATATATTTTTAGTTTTTATATTATAATACAAAATTAAATTTCGTTTCCAGTCCCAAACTTTGATAGTGTTTAATCTTTTACTTTTAAAAATAAATAAATATATTCATAGTTATTAAACAGATTAAGAATTTATCGACTTAGTTAATAGTATTGCTATGTGTATGTGTCTATGTTGATATGTATGTGTTCATATGTTGACATATGTATATTCAGGTCATTACAATGTATCATGTTATTTGTCACATCAATAAATTTGTAATGAAATTTAATAATAAAAACTACGTCTATTCATTTATAAAAATTAAGATAAAACAATCAAAGTTAGAAATGAAATTTAATTTTGCATAATAAATTAAAAATTAAAAATATATTTAACTCAATTAATTAATATAATGGTGAATATATGTTTAACTTTTATGCATACTTAATCTAACGTTAAAATATATTAATTAGTTTCATATATATATATATATATATATATATATATATATATATATATATATAATTTAAATGAATATTTTTTATATTTACTAAAATGATGCAATGAAATATTGATTATTAACTCTTAAATTCATATAATTATTTATAAATTAAAATGGGTTTAATGTTTGACATTTAGTCAAGTAATCTTCTAAGTATTTTTTCACGCAACAACTACCATCCATTATATTTAGAAAAGGACTTAAAAAATATATCACAAATATTCATAAATAATAATATCATTATACACACTTTAGGTGCCGCTTTGTTGCTTCGAAATCTTCTTACAATTTTTTCTTTTTATTTCTCTTACTTTCCTTACAAGATAGATACAAAATACATTTTATATTTTAAAACATTAATTATATTTATTTTATTTAAATTTTATATAAAGATGACTGAAAATAAAACACATTCATAATATTTGATACAAATAAATAAGGAAAATAAATTCAATGTGATTAAAGCTACATTTTTTAGGTATCATTTAAGGTTCTTTTACATCAACCAATGAATACAATTTTTCATAATTTTAATAATATATATATATATATATATATATATATATATATATATATATATATATATATACAGATTTATAAATCTTTAATATCATTCAAGAAGAATACTATATTCATTTAGTTTTTTTATTTTTTAAGTTTAAAAATTAAATACTTTTAAAATAATAAAAAACGAATTCTAATTTTACGTTATAATTTGAAAACTAAAAACATATATGTAATAAAAATATATTTTTGATGTTTTAAGGTTAACTTATATCTATTAGAAAAATTTAGAAAAAGAAATGTATATATATGAAAGATATAGCCTTCCATGAAAAAAAAAACAATTAAAGTGTACATCCTTACAGATTTAATAATTTGGTAGTTGATGATTAGAACAATATTTAGGAAATTTGGGTTTTATAAGAGTGGGAAGTGGTTGAAGTTAGAATTTTGATGGTGTAATTGGTTCATTGATGTGTCATTATGGTCACATCATGGGTCACTGTAGAAGCATAGCCATAGATTCTCCTTTTCGCAGAAGGCTCTCTTTTTCTCTCTACCCTCCAACGTGCTCTCTTCAACACTGCACAGCACCCATTTCAATTCCTTCTCTCTTTCACCATATCTCCTCAACCCACACTCTCCCTTACAATCACTTCAAAGGAACAAGAAACGAATAAATACTCCAAATTCACAATTCTCCGGGAAAATCCCTACACGCCATGGTTTCCCCGGAAAACAGCAATTGGCTCTTCGACTACCCGTTGATCGACGATGACATTACTGTCGGAGACGGCTCCTTCACCGTCTCCGCTTCCGCCTTCTCATGGCCCCCGCCTCCCTCCAATGTCAGGTACTATTTCATTCCCCTAATTAGGGTTTCTGATTCATTTTCACTTTCTCTAATTCGTGTTCTGGTGATGCTGTCTGCTTCTAGTGTTGAAATTGATGCTTCACTCGTTGATTCTGATGGCCTCAAAGACCCTGCTTTGAAGAAGAGGTACACAATTCCCCCCACATTTTCTTTCGAATTATTTAAAGTTAAAGAAAGAAATAATATAACTCATAAATAACACCATGCAATTGGATCAATAGTGTGTGGTATTAATTTCAAGGCTGATTCCTGAATTAGTTGGATTGTTTTTGGTATAAGCCAGTTATGTTGTCAATCCAAAGAGAGGAAAACTTAATCGCCAGTTTGCACTTTATTTCTTTTATTTCTCAATTTCTGCTGTTTGGCGTGTGGTAGAGTCCAGCTTATTTACTTTGCGATTTTTTTTTTCTTTTAGCTTTGAAGTAACAATTGAAGACTGAAATGAAAACGGTTGCATGAATTTCTTTAATGATTTAAAAAGACAAACTATGTTATTCATAGGTTGGTCATCGATTAACTCACGGTTGTGAAGTAATATAATTAAGTGAAATGGCGATTCAACGATGTTTCTGATATGAAGATGATAAGTTCGTCAGCATTAGTTCAGCAACATCAATGAAGAAATTGCCACGACTATACTATTTCGTATAGCTTAAAGGCTTATGTTGCTTAAGTATGATATTGCGATGTTTTCTCTGGCCACTCTCACTGACAAGAGCTTAAAGATTATTGGATCCTATTCAGATACTTATTCTTGGATGAAGTTATGCTATATCTCTTGTTTATTCCTGTTGTAGGGGTAGATCTGATTCATGTACTGCTTCTAGCTCCAAGGCGTGTCGGGAGAAGTTGCGAAGGGATAGACTTAATGACAAGTAACCTTTTGAATCCTTGCCATCTTCCTGTTTGTAACTGTTTTGAGGGCTTGTATTTAAAACGATTGACATGCATAGGTTTGTTGAATTGGGCTCCATCTTGGAGCCCGGAAGGCCTCCCAAAACAGACAAGGCTGCCATTCTTATGGATGCTGTCCGAATGGTGACGCAGCTCCGGGATGAAGCCCAGAAGTTGAAAGAGTCAACTACGAGTCTTCAAGAGAAGATTAAAGAGTTGAAGGTGAGACCTCAATTTATATTCAATGCATTTCTTTTTAAGATTGGAGGACTTGTTTGGGAGGTCCTTATTCTAGGTCATTTGATTTCGTTAAATTTTTTGCCATAACAGTAGTACATTGCCCAGTGGGTAAGGCTATGTTGAATTTTGTAGCCGGACTCATCTAGCTAGTATAGGACTTTGTTGTTATAGTAGTAAGTAGTAGCCGTGATGGAAAACATGCAAACCAAACCTTACAAGACACTAATTGTTGAATTCCCATTTACTATGCAGGCTGAGAAGAATGAACTTCGTGATGAGAAACAGAGGCTCAAGGTGGAGAAAGAGAAGCTGGAGCTACAAGTAAAATCAATGAGTGCCCAACCTGCTTTCTTGCCACCCCCTCCCGCAATTCCAGCCGCGTTTGCTCCACAAGGTCAAGCCCCGGGCAACAAGTTGGTGCCTTTCATCAGTTATCCGGGTGTTGCCATGTGGCAATTTATGCCTCCTGCCGCAGTGGATACATCACAAGATCATGTACTCCGTCCACCAGTTGCCTAAGTTGGCATTTGTACAATTATTTGGGTTTCCATTTTTTGCCCAAAAGTTGTATTCATTTTACTATAGCTTATAAGTATTCCATGTAACTGGATTCAGAGGTGACTTTGACTGTATTTGGCATCTGATACTACTATGAAGTAATCGCTGGTATTTGCATGTAAATTTTAATAAGCTTCTCTGGCTGTCTTCGCCGGGTCTCTAATCTTTGTTACTGGTTTTGATAAACCAAGGGCGGATCCAAAATGATAATATAACAATAAAAATAAAAGGTCAAACACAACTTGTTTTCGTACTCTATTTATGCTGCAAAAACAGTAAAAGCATGAATGCTGCTTTAGTTTTAAATTTGCTACTGCCACAAGCCACAATTTTAGGAGAAAAGAAAGGGGAATAAGTTCCGATTAGTGGGAGCTATCCATCTAACAATGGATGTCAATCGAGATGCTTGCGAATAAAGCAATGCGTTAAAGCAAGATTTTATTTTCAGGTGTCTTGGAATTTCAACTCAACAAAGATTTGAAGTAAAAGTTGTCTTTATTTACTTAACCTCCCATAGCAGGAGGTTTGTACGTTATATCTGTTATCCTCTACCCCATGTTGTACTATTGTGTGGTTGGGAACAACCGGTGCATGCTATTATCTTATCCGGATAGAGTTTTGTAGATTGAAACAACCCTTTCATATCAGAAGTCTAACATCTTACCATTCTGTAAAACCTTAAATGGCATCCTCCTATCTCCACACAACTCATTTCCAATCTATCCAAATTTCCAAGCCATCATCATGTCCGCCTCCACACTCCAATACTCAAATCACATCAATTTCATTTCCTGCTCAATTTCTGTACAACCACTGCCACAGCTCCTGCATCAACCCAAGATCCTTTGTTTCCCTCAAAGCTACATCCACTTCCATCCATTCCTCTCTTTCCTCCCCTAAACCGCCTATCTCAAAGGAGGAGGCCATACTTCAGGCCAAAACATCCCTTTCAACAACCTTAGAGAAACCCCTCAACAATCCCAAACTGATAGGCAAGTTCAAGAAACTAAGGCAACCTAAGCTCCGGGTTGAAATTCCAGTCATTGATGACTCACCGGATTCACTGTCCCAACTTGCCCTTGATTTTTTTGGTGACTTACTTATCAAAAGAAAAGGTTCTCCCACTAAGATCTTAATCCTATGGCCTGATGCCAGCTTTAAGGAATCTGCCACTGTTGCCTTTCAGTCTCATTCAACTATTGAACACATTGACATTCCTTCGGTGGCCAAAACAGACCCCAGAATCTTGAATTCTGCAGAAGTCGCAATATTTTTGGCGCCCGATAGCTCCCAATTGGCTTTGATAAAAAGAATTAGTGAAGCCTTTTATCCAAAGCCAGTGGTTTTTTTTAACCCAAAATGGGCATTTGAGGAAGAGAGCAAATTTGGTGATCTGAGTGGCTTTGTTGGTTCTTTTGAAGTGGTTTATTCTTTTATGGGGTTGGAGGTGAGAGGGATCTTGAGCAAAAGAAAAGGGGTGATTTTTAAGTGTGCCAGAGATGGGGTTCTGAGTGGAGAGAGATGGAATGTTTTTGTAGAAGAAGGAGAAGAATTGAAAGTGGTTTCCTCATTCAAGTCCAGACCAAATATTGGTGAAGTTGAAAATGTATTGTACAATCTGATGGCTATCAATTCGCCCATTACAAAGTCTGCAAAGTTCATCAAGGGATTGGTATCAAATGTGACAGGGAGAAAGTAACTGGATCAGAAGCGTTGGTCTTCAAGATCTCTACTCACATGAATTTGAAGAACACATCAGCAAACATGTTTCAGTGATTGGAAGTGCACTAGTATGACCATTGTATGAAGTAAACATATTGTAGCACAAACCGATTTTGAAGGAGAATTCATATTATTTACGAGGACTATGCCTGAAGTTATTGATAATGTGCGTGAAAGATACCACTGCCTGAACATGAATTGCATGCAAGAAGCTCTGCGTTAGCTTGTATTATATGTGGATTTAAATGAAATAGGATAAAATGGTCCTTTGATCTATCGTTTGCCCTGAACTTTATAAATGTCATCTTACAAAAGCGTACTCTTGAAAACCTTGAGCTCGAAGGTTTGTTTTCTCATAAAAAGCAAAAGAATAACAGTGTTGTTTTAATACATGTATATGATCTACAAAATACTCATACTTACAATATGGATTGAAGAGAAAAGAATCCGAGAATTTCAATTGAAGACAGAGTTAAAAAATAAATTTTCAAAGCAAGAAAGGAGCATCATGGTCATCATTTTTTGTCTCTTTCATGTCGTGGAAGGCCTGATGCTTGAAAGAACTCTCTCGTTTTCCTTTTCCCCCGGATGCAAATTCCATTTCTTATACTCATCAACGAGTTCACGTTTTCTTAAGATATTAGCTATGATGCCCTAATGTGACAACTTTTGATGAACTTATCTGAGAAGTCAACATACTTTGTCCACAATTTCCTCAGTTGTGGAAAAGCTATTTCTAGCCATGGCTTTGCCCTGCCATTGTAATGGACGACACCAGCACTCTCAGCATCAACAAAACTTGTATTTTCCTGATATCCCAATCCCAGCATATGCCAGAAAGGATCAATAACGTGGACATAGCCATGAAAGGCTATCAATCCAGGAGGTAATGTTCCTAGCTGCCACAAACTCAGGTCTGATTTGATATTCTACATGAAGCAAAAACAGAAATATCAGTATCACTCTTATGGAAAGTCAATTTTAATGACACATTTAACATATCCTAATTTGAGTTTTTTCTGTTTCATTATATATATATATACCTGCTCAACCCAGTAATGGTAAATATTGCTTATATTAGTCTTCCGCCAAGCCTCCAAATCGAAAATGTTCATGCCATAGGCCCAGGCACATTCATTGGGATTAAAATTTTTGGATATTAGAGGGTGGGAGAAGTTTAAATAGCTTTTCAACTTCTTTGACATCACAAACTTGTCTTCTCCAGTACATGTTTCTACAGCTCCATTCACTTTTCCATTCATTTCAATGTCCCAAAGAGGTGAAAGGTCAGTTTGTACCACGATGTCATCATCGAGGAAGACAACCTTGTTAAGACTTGGAAACAACTGTTGAGAAAAAAACATTGTGGTAAGTAAGCATCACAGTCACCAAAGACTTACCTGATTATGATGAGCTAATGTATAAAATCTTTACTTGGTGTGCTATTCTTTTTTTTTTTTTACCTCTGGGAGATGTATCCGGATGTGGTTCATCACTGAATTATACTTGGGACTAAGTGCTTGCAGTTTTGCTGCAATAACTTTTGGCTTCTCGGTTGTATTTGCAACTATAGCTGATGAACCCCCTCTAAACTGTGACCTCACCTTTTGATCCTTCTCCATAGCCTCCAGAACAGGCACCTTTCCCTTTGTAAACCAATCAAAATGGTGCAATGCCTTCACCTCAATTATAGCAGGTGACAAAGAATGCAATGAGAACCAAGCCTGCATGGGGTAATAAGTCTTCCTGTCTGTAATTATGTGCAGAACAACCTTCTGAGGTCTCAAAAAATTGTGAACAAGCGATGTTGCAACCACTGATGCAGCCAGTACATTGTCTGAGGCAAGGACAAAATGGAAGTAGGAATTGTCAACCAGGGCAGGGACTAGTTCTGCAGAGGGTAATTGAAGGCGTGCTGCGGCATTGTTGGTGTGTTCATTGGCTAAACTCAAGGAAAGGCAGTGAAGTTGTTTTGGTATACTGCTTGATGCTACATGTCGATACAGATATTCTTGGATCTTCGCCATTCTGGTCCTTTCTTCCATAAGGGTCACCTAGAAATGTTTAGATTTGTGGTTAATGGAGAGTTCAACTTAGAAAACTCTAATAAATGCATGTGATGAACTTTCTTCCTTTTTAAGAGAATTGGAGAATGGTACCATTTCTCGAAGCTTAACAGCAAATGTCTTGGCATCATGTCCACCTTTTTTCATTTCAGTCATGAACTCTTCCAAGGTTTGTGGAATATCAAACCTACCCTGAAGTTCATGTTTGCCAAGAGGTTCATCTAATGTCTGGTATATCACTTCTGGGACCTATCAAAAGCCATGTAATTATTCTCAGTCACCAATGGAAATTAACGTCTGTAAAAAGTAAAATGCATTAAGAAGGTGAAGAATATAACTAGAAGAGTTTAGGAGATTACAGTTGATTCAGACTGTCTCCCCAAAATCCTTGGTCCTAGTTTTTTTCCTAGGCAACCTACAAATATGATTTGAAAGTAAATCAAAATGTCAAATATAATGATATGATAAACATATTTTCTGAACTCGTAATTTCTAGCCGTAAAATTCATGTACATGGTTGAAAAAATCAGGTTTTCTTCTCTTTTAATAGAAAAAGAAAGTCACGAATCTATATGGTTTCCTAATTCTGAAGATCATCCTTTTTCATTGTGTCTTGAAGATATCAGGAAGCTATTAAGTGTGCACGTGAACTGGTACTGTAATCTACCTTATCTACACTTTAAAATGGAAATCTAAATGGAGGGTCAGATTTACCCCGACAACAACTGTTAACAAATTCTATCCGCCAATACAATACAAGATAGATAAGGGCCAAATCTCACAAAAGGGGTGATATAAAGAAACTCAAATAGTACTAGACTTACTTAATAGTCTAATGCATCTCTTATCAGAGATACAGTTTCCACATGGATCTGTAGTAGGCTGGGTAAGATAATACATAGACAGATAAATATTTCTGATGTGGACACCAATAAAGATTTAAAATTATTATATTTCAAAGCTTTGAAAAACAATAACATGCTTTGATGTGTGTGAAACTCATGCCCTATCCACCCTTGTAAGTGCATCTGGTTGTGTCTTTCTGTCCATGCCTGCATGTGTTTGTTTATCTTTGTGATCTTATATGAGTGCATGTGACAGAGAAGGAGGAGCTGATAGTGTACCTATGGTAGAGCATTTGTTTTCTCCATCAATGCCATCCACTGCTGTTAAGACAAACACAAACCGAAGAAGAAAAGTGAAGAACAAGAGAAAGTAGAAGAGCATCCGATAAG
Organism: Vigna umbellata; assembly: GCF_029865625.1. Taxonomy (NCBI): domain Eukaryota; kingdom Viridiplantae; phylum Streptophyta; class Magnoliopsida; order Fabales; family Fabaceae; genus Vigna; species Vigna umbellata. Next base: position 6,940,237 of record NC_142170.1, read on the forward strand.
AGACACGCCTTGATGCAACCTTCACTTTGATAAACTCCTTGAACCCTTTGCTTGGAAACACAGTGACATGCCTCAAACTTGGAGATATGTGCAGCTGCATATTGTCCTAATACAGAAGAAGAAAATACCAACAACAACAGAATGAGGCAAGGCAACACCAAAGGGGGCCTTGAGTTCCTCCTATTGAGCTACTATATTCCTTATTTCATTTGACAATTCAACAGCAGAGGAAAACTGGAAGAAGGCTTGTGAGGTTATGGTGTAAAAGGAAAGGCTTTGGTAGTGCTTAAGGTTGCTATCCTCCACCTAACCTTGCTTAGCATTTGGGCCAGGGATATCAATGGTGTTTGAAGGTAAAATATTTTATCTTTATGAGGTGAGAACTGAGGTGGTTGTTAAGGAGAAAGAGACATGGGACTAATAAAGAGGTGTTGTTTGGTTCAAGTTTTGGGTACTGGCTTGGTTTTGAAGGAGGGAAGTTTGAGGAAGAAAAGAAAATTGAATTTGAACAATGTGTTTGTTTGTTTGTTTGTTTGGTGTATAGTTTATGTTTTGGCTTTGCCTCCACATGAAGCTTTTTAATTAGTGTATAGAGTTTGGAGTTTGGACTGTGACAGAAAAAAAAGGACTTGTATATAGAAAATGACTAATTCTCTCTCTCTCTGAGAGGTGGGGTTGGTTGTTTGAGTGAAAATTCAGTAAACCTTATTTATATTTCTCTTGGAAGCATGTGGAAATTCATGGTAGTTCAAACCCTTGTTATGCTTTTGTTAGAAAAGGGGTTATTGGCAATTGGAAAAACCTCCTTTTGACCTGATTCAATGTTGTTGATTTGTCTGTAATAAATGGTGTACGGAGAATAATTTGGAATTTGCATTTGGTGCAAGAAATTGTTGTATCAGAACTATAATAACATAAACTCAATACCTTGAGCTGTTGGGTTCAAATAGTGTCAAATTGTCTCATCATTTTCAAGTTGATTATCAGCAATTCTATCTGCAGAACACGACAGAAATGATTCATGGTCCTAAGTAATACACACAAAATCTTTCATTTCTTTTCACAAAAGAACAACAACTACTGAAAAACCTAAGTGAATCTTAATTTGCATCCAAACATGCGCTAGAACAACTACAATAGAAAGATAAGAGAAGGTACCAATGCATAAAAACTAAGGAAATGGTATTGTGTGATTTTAATACTTCATTTCGACTAATGTTTTTCGTAGGATAATATTATGCAATTTAGGATAAATTTCGTTATAGTTTCCAATTTTTTTTTTTAAAAATGTATTTTAAAAAAATTCATTACAAAGTTTTAAAAGTCTCTAATTTTTTTTATGTATTTACTTTTTCTTTATCTCTTGAATCACATTACATACTTTACTAATTATTTTCTTTCTTTCTTTCTTATATATACATATATAATTTTTTAGAGAAAAGAGAAAAAACACTTACAAATTAACTTTATATAATTGTAATCATATTGAATTTTAAAATTTAAAAAGTTAATACCCACATAAAAAATAACAATGTAATGGTTTTAAGATTACTATAATCAAGATGGTTTCTTGCCCAATTAGAATAATTTCTTTCTAAATAAACTTGTAAGCTTTACAAACCTACTACTCAATTTTCTTGATATGTTTAAGTCATAAAATCGGTTGCAGGAGAATCTGAAAAATATATTATTCTCTTCTTACGAACTTTTTATTCATAAAATTTTATAATATTTTTTCACATAAAGTCCATGCAATCACACAATGCATGAAATCAAAGCGATTTTTTTTTCTTGTTTGCCAAATATTTACGTAAGACTAAATTAAAAATGAATTAAATGATCAAACATTATAAAATAAAACTTTCTTGGATTCTATCTTAAAAAATATAAATCTTGAGTTAACTGAGCATAAGAGATTACAACACTATCTTTAGCTTAAAACTTAAAATTTATTTATTTATTTTTCTTATTTATTGTTAAACTCTTTCGTTTACAGTGGTTTTTAATTCTTACTTGAATTTGTAATATCATATGTAGAAATCTATTATCTATTATTATATATATTTAAAAAGAAAATGAATTTGGTTAGATGGATTTAGGTAGTGAAACTAATATGATTGGCCCTTATGGAAAGTGTTGTTTGGTTTTTGAAGTGAAGAAAGGGAAGCCCATTAAGCTAAGCTTTCAGATCAAAACTCCTTTCTTCTCTAATCCCATTAATCACCAAATTATGAGTGTCAAATAATTAAAAATAAAAAATAAGAGAGCCAAATATTTAAGATTTTAAAACTATAGAAGATATCATTTTTATACAACAATTATTTATTACAAAATTTTAATAAAACAAATAATATTCTTCTACATATATTTTGAGTTGATCTTATAATTTGATCTGCATTTTCATTTATCATTAATGCTCATTGCATATAATTTATGGAAAATTTGGTTTACATTACCAAAAAAAAAATCATCTCAATACTTTTTCATTTTTATTTTCCTTTTAATATTTTACAAATTGGTGTATGAACTTGTGTATTTCACAAGATGGAATTTATTTTTATACAATTAAAGTTCATAATAAATAAATAAATACATTTTTAACGTACATAAAATACAGTATAATTAGAAATTATAGTAAATAAACCTTTTTAATGTATAATAAACTATAATTCTAAAAATCAGATGAATAATAAAAAGGAATTTGCTTTAAAAATGAGAAATAGTAGAAAAGGTGTACTCCGATATATAGTATAGTTAGGAGATGTGAAAGATAAACGACACGTGCAACAACTAACCTTATATTATTGTACATGAAATTAAGGGCTGATATATCTCCCCATCAAAGTTGATGTGCTAACTCACAAATGACAATAACTCAATATTATGTAAGTATTGACTTTGATAATAATAATTAAAAAAATACATGAAAAAAAAACACTTTATACTCCTGAAAATTAGAATACTATGATTAATATTATGTCAACATTAAAAAAAATGTAGCATTGAACAATTGTTGTGTGAAATTTAGTTACACAGACCTATTAATAAAGGTAAATCATACTTGATAATCTAACTATTGGATAAAAAAAGTGATTGAATCTTAGTTGTCACCACAAGAGAAAAAATAATATATATATATATATATATATATATATATATATATATATATATATATATATTTACAAATAAAATTTTGATATTAAAAAATATTTATTGAAAATGGGGATGAAGAAAATGATGATGAGTAATATAAAAGACAATTAAAATGTTTTTGTAGTTGTTTTTGTGTGAAAAATAGAGTAACGTAAGAAGATGATGGTGTTGGATTGTAAGATTGAATAGATATATGTATGCATTCTCTTGAACCTTTGAAGACAGTTTTTGTTGACAGTTGTAGCAGCCAAAGCTGACCAATTTATGGTAATTTTACACTCCAAAACAAAGAACCTTCTAACTTTGTTGACCATGTCAACCACACTTTGGTTATGGTTTCAAATACTTTGTTCACATGTCTCCTTCATACTAAGGAACCCTTACATTAATTTTATTTTTCTCAACCAGCGTAAACATCTAACAACACTTTTTTACCGATAACATAAATGCCCATCTTCTACAAATTTCTTTTTTTTTTCTTTTTTTTCTCTTTTAACCCATAATATATAATTAATGGGCCAAAATACCCTTTTAAAATCTTTTCACATGTTAAGAAAAATAGTTTCTCAAATGCATTAAGAAAACTTCACGATAACACATTTAGGATAACAAGATTTTCATATTTAGCAAACTCTTTAGAAAGTGTTTATAAAGGTTTAGACATCCGAGGAATAATGTAAATTGGTATATGATTCAATTTTGGTGAATTAGAAGTTGAGAAAAATAATCAGTTTTGGTAAAATTAGGTGTTGTTCATAATTATGCAGCTATTCTGCATAATTATGCAGAACGTTGATAGCGTTGTTGACCGCTCGGTCATGCGCTATTGGTCGCTCGGCCATGTTCAAGTACTCGGTCTTTAGCTGGATGCAGTCTCTAGTCTTTCCAGTTCATGACCGTTCGGTCTTAGGTGGTTGGTCTCTTGGTAGTGCTAGGTTTCGTAATAGCGTTCGGTCTCTTATAGGTCTTAACTATTAATGATCGTTCGGTCATGTACTGTCTTGATAGTGCTCAGCCATTTACCAGCACTAGGTTTCAGAAGCGCTCGGTCTTATACTAGTAGTTATGCTAGTGTGTGCGCTTGGTCTTGTACTAGTGATCGTTCTTGATAGCGCTCGGTCTCGTACTAGTGATCCTTCTCACGTTTGAGCCTCACTCTTTAAATGACCGTTCGGTCATATTTACATGTTAGGGGTGTTTTTTCGTTCGGTTGTGTTAAAGGGTATTGGTGGTTTTACTATTCGGTTTGACCTTACTATAAAGTATTCGGTCTCTCTTAGTGGTCGGTCCTTAATAGTGTTCGGCCACTTCTTCAGTCTTATATGTTATGGACCGTTCGGTCATGTCCATTGGGAAGTGAGAAACCGTTCGGTCTCCACCATTTACAGTGCGTCCGGTCTTGTTCATAAGATTGGTTGATCTTTTCGTTCGGTCGTACTAGGAGTTTGTGTTGGTGACGTTCGGTTTTCTGCTATGAATGAATATTTGGTCTTTAAATGCTATTATCACTGTATGACTTTGATGGGTTGAGATAGTTGTATTGATCTAGTAAGTATGGGAAATTGTATTGATATTTCAAACAAGGCATATGTTTCAAGTACTGTGGAAGAGAATTCCAAGGAGGAATGTCTCAGTAACAAGTGTATTGAAGTGGTAAAGGTCTCAAGTGAAAAGTGTATCAAAGTGGTGTTATAGTATGAATATGGATAATGAAATTCACGGAGTTCATCATGATATTCTGATGATTACCAATTCTCAAGTAGAGATGGGTAAGGCATTGTGTGAGAATGGCAGGAGGTCCTAACCCATAGGTTCTTGGGTGAGTTATAACAGACTAACCTTGGGTGGCAGCTGATGGTTTTCTAGTTACTACACCACCTGAGTGCATGAACGGTCTCAAGCTACATATTCATACAATCCGGATGGTCAAGTCAGGTGTACGGTTTATGCATGAAGTATAGTGTTCATTTGTATATGCATATATGTATTTGTTTTGGTATGTTGGAGTTTTCGGTTATGCATTGGTTGTACTTGTAAGAAATGTATGTATGTTTGGTTAATTAAATTACATTAGCTTACCCTTATTTTCCTGTCTTGTCATGTTGTCTGTTCGGTCGTCTACGTCCTTGCAATGATCACCCGGTGGGTGTGAGCAGAGTGCGGAGAGGTTTCTCTGGAGCAGGTGCTGAGCGAGGAGTCTTCAATCCCTTAGGATAAAACCGTTCGGTTGATACATCTCTTGTATGACCGATCGGTTCTTATGATTTGTATTCAAATTAGGATTTTAGTAAGTTTTAAAATTATGGTAATTTCATAACAAATGTAAGTTAATTTTATTTTCTATAATTGTTCCATTTTTTTTTAAATGTAAGAACTCTTAAATATAGTTTACAACTATATTTTTTTTTGGGATGTTACATGCACTACAGAATAAATAAATAATTATAGTGGGTGGAACTAAAAAATCGCTAGAATTGATTTTAATTATTTTATTTAATTTTTAACTGTGAACAGTATTAGAATGTTTGGTAAATTAATCTTGAATTATGTATTATAAATTAGCATGTGAGATTGTTTTAGGTAATAAACAGGTTCACACATAGTTCCTAACATTCTACGAAAACAAACATTAGTAATTATTGTATTGCACGCAATTGAAAAGACAACATTTTCATTCTGACAAGTAAATTATAGTATTTGAGATTCTAGATTTTCCATGAAAAATAATGAGAAATTTTTATTCTCAATAATTTAGGACCACTTTTTTACTATTTTTCAAAGCACTTTATATATCTGCCCTATTTTCTGATCGATAAATACTATTAAAGATCTTGATTTTATTAAATTTGATTTGAGGGTTTAATTAGTCATCCTAACAAAATTGGTATCTTTAATTAAAAAAATTTCAGTTGAATCCTTCTACAACTCCCTTAATTTCTTGTATTGAAAAATATAATGAATTGATGAAAACCTTCATTTCATGCCTACTTTTATGTCTTACATATAATGGAAGTTGACGTAATCAACCACTTCCGTGATATTTTATTCTCCTAAACTTCAATTTGTTTCTTTAGTTCAACAAATGGCTACTTTATATATATTTATATAAAAATTATAACATTTTTTTTTATTAAAAACTATAGTATATTATTGATAACATAATACTCTTATTTTTTATTCTTTTAAGTTTTTAATAGTGATACTATTGAGACACTGTTTTAAAATTTTGAATTTTTTATTAAAAAATCACATTTACAAAAACATTTACAGAAACAACTGTTTAAATTTACATACAGAAATAAATTTTTAAGCAAAAACCGATTTCTAGGATCGAATTCTGCACTTATTATTTTGAAAAATATTAATAATATTTATATAATAAATCATATATTTACAACAATCATAAAATAAATATTACAAAAGCATAAATTATTGTTATATTTAGGGACATGAATAGTATAATATAAACTCAAAGTGCAACGAGAAGAAGGTACACTTTGTATTACAAAAAAAGAGCTCAGATAGGTCACGATCTAATCAAATATAATTAATTAAAATAATCACATAACATTATCATTTTCATTTGATAATTAATATTATTTTGTTCGCATAAATCAAAATAAACTAGCACCAATAAATTAAGAAACATAAATTAATTCAACTTATTAGTTTACTTCACTCAATTACAAATTATTATATTACTACAAATTAATCACTTCTATAGTTTGGTAATACTTTTCTTATTCTTATATACATATTCTTCTTCCTCCTTCTACCTTTTTAGTCACATCACATTTCATTTCTTGGTCCAATGAATCATTACCTTATCAGGTATCAACCTTCTTATCCCTAAGAATTAATGAACCACATATTAGATCAAATGTTCTTATTGCTATTTGAGTGAAATGAAATTAAGTCAAATTATTAAGAACAATGTGTAATAAAAGTTGACTTTTTCATGAATCCTTTTGTTATAGCACTAATATATTTAATAGGGTATTTTAATTTGAACTTGATATTTAACATGCTCTTACCAGATAGAGATCATATTGGATAATAAATAATAGACTTTACAAATTACAAAGATTTATTTCCTGTACAATAAATATATATTTTCACCTTATCTTCTTACAAACTAAATTATCTGATAATAATTTTAATAATGATAATAAGAAGAAGAATAATAATCTAATTAATAGAATGAAAAGAAAAGGTGGGAGTGAAGGGACAGAGTGATTCTATTATTTACACATTAAAACTAATTATTGATATACATGAATCTGTTATTTACAATTTAACAGAAAGAAATCCTTAGTAGTATCCACAATTTTGCATCATAGTCAAGCTAGTGAAGCTACTCCTCATGCTTCTCTCTCTCTCCCAACATTTTATATTAACATTGTTAATTAAGCCTCCATTGCCAAATCAAAGAATATTTCCATGCCTGAATTGAAAACCCAGAAAAGAGAAAAGCCAATGAAAATTGTATACATTAATAATACTATAAATATATCAAGCATTTCCAAATATATGAATGATTAACAAACACAATGCTTACACAGAACTAATAAAAAAACACAAGTGATAACATCAATGATAACTTTGTTGTCTTTTTCATTATTATTTTAATATATCCAAGGTTTCTTTTGGGTTGTTGCCAGACTTACAAGGATTGTGTTGTAAACAATGCATACCAAGAAACTATAATCAATGAATAAAGCAGATGCAAACAAATTACCTTAGATTCAAATTCATCACCATTTTTCTTCAAAATGATTCTTCATTTTCAAGCTTTCTGTCACTATTTACAAACATGAGTTGAGCCTCGGTGTCTAAGTGCTCCCTTCTATTATTTACAATCTCATGCTGAGTATTTGGTTTAAAGGTGTCATTGTTATTTACAAAGCTCACAGTTCCAGAAGCCACCACATGATTATCCAATTCAGTTCCTTCAATCCCATTTCTTAACTCAGAAACAGCATCACCATCATCACTCCTAGAAGAAATCCTGCCATTTCCAGATGACTGCAAACTGTAATGTGACAGTTGGTCATCTTTTTTGCTATCCATAGAAGTCCTGTAACACAATCATAAAATTTCAAATTCATGAATATGCAAGATATCTCCATGTATACAAAGGGGGAAATAATAAAGCAAGAAAGAATCCAAAGAAAATTTAACATCAACAAACAAAGTAACCAATATTTATAAGCACAATGTTCAATACAAAGTCAAAGAATATGGAAGAAAATCATTCAATTAATTTGTCATCAAACCTTGCTTGCTGCAACTTTGGAGTCTGAAAATAGTCAAAAATCGGAACCAAGTCTTTTGATCTAGCTTCAACTACGCATGTAGGAATCCTTTCAATCTCAAATTCGCCACTCGAAGCAGCTTCTTCACCCATTAAGTTAGGCTCTTGCAACATTGAATGAAAATATATCTGGTTGGAAAAGCATTGTGCATATAAATATCAAACAAAGGGCATAACACAAGAGACTAAAACCACCACAGTTTGATTTAAAATAGCATACCTCTGGTTTTGCCCATAATGAAGTCTGAGCTTGATGCATTTGAAGTTCAGCTTCTGAAATATACAACTGACTCTTCCCCTCAAGAGAAGGATTTACTTTCATAGCTCCATTCCAGACTTTCGGGCTAATGGTGTACTCCTCCCCCACTTCCTCCGGATATATTTTATTGGCATCTGCAATTCCATTCTCGCCATATATATCTATGTTATCTTCTCGCTCTCTTCGACTATGACTCTGACATATATTCCATTTTTGGATAGCCTCAACTACTAATCTTGCATCATCCTGTGGAAGGGATTCATATGCAGGAGCCAACACAGAGCCAACACCTGAATCTTGACTGCTTAACATTTGCAGAGCATATTGTATCATAGAACCAGTTGGTGAAAAGACCAGCAGGTGATACTTTGAATAGTTCATTTCAGAACTTTTAAACTTCCGAAAAGATGAAGCTATAGCCCCAGAAAGGTGAGTTTTCCTACCAGTTGCAGCAGCAGCAGCACCAGTTACACTGCCCCTCCAGCCATTGGCTCCATTCCTGATCCGGCTTACCACGGAAAGAGTGATTGGTGGGCCGGCCACAACCAAACTCTTTTGTTTAGGCTTTTGCATGGCAGAACCATGAGACCATCCCTGGGGGTGATTAGCTGTAGAGCCTAATCCACTATTTCTTATAGTAAAACTATCATCATAGGACTGAATATTTACATGTCCTCCTTGAGGATTTATGGCAAATAGATGGCTAGTGCCCCTAGAGGAACTGATCATAATCCACTTGCTGTCATCACTGAAACTGATATCTTGAATAACCTGAAAATCCCAATACATATTATTATAACTCCATGTTGCTTGTGTTGATGAATTGTCATAAAGAAAATGATAATTCATCAAAAAAAAGAAAAACCATGCACTCACCGCATTTGTAAAGCCACGTTGCAGCTTGTACAAATGAACATAAGAGGGGCCAGTATCAGAAGCAGAAAAATTGTCCTGTACAGGCATGATCTTAAAAACATTTATGTTATGACCCTGAATGGAAGCTGTCACTAAAATGGTGCCACTAGGATCAAAGCTTAATGCTGAAATAGGACTCTTGTGGGCCCGGAATTGGGCAATAACGTTTCTGGAGACAATATCTTTAACAATAACCTGAAAGAGAACAAAAACAATGTTACCCTATGTAAAAGACAGAATAAAATGATACAGCAGCAACAATATCGATATTCTCAACCTGATATATATTCTAAGAAAGACATTAATATGTCCAAAACAATATTTGTACGAACAATGCTAGAAGAAAATGAATGTAATACTGGTAACATTATAATATTTTTTATCCATGCATCTGTACAAAACATGTACAACCTAAAATTGACTGCTTTATAATCTATTTTGAGCAAAGACACACACACACACACACATATATATATATACAGTTCAATATATATATTCAAGTAAACAGAATCAAGAACAGTATTTCACCATCCCAATGTTATCTGCATCTGTTGAATGGCCATTAATGGTTCCGGTGCCCTTAGAGACAGAATTTACAGATTGTAATGAACCATTGGTATCAGAGCAGTATCTGGAAAGTTTCTTATACCCCATGTCTCCGAGGGATACAATACCAGTAGCAATATGCTTGCTGGACTCTTTGGCATAATGAGCAAGCAAACTGCCATTAGAAGAAAAACCAGAAAAACTTGCAGAAGGCATCAAATGTTGTCCACTGACATGTCCTGAATTGGAAACAGCAACTGGACTTCCGCTATATGCCAACCATCTTGGTCCCACCGCAAGAGGTCCATAACCTATGCCTCCAGAACCAGGGACACTCATGACTATAGGATTGGTAAGTAAAATATACGCCCTTATTAATGTGGTAGCTTCAAAACAGTGAATCTGCAAAAGAATGATTCCATCAAATATTCCAAGACAACATATTTTAAAGTTTTAATATAGAATATATGTTAGAAGGTATACCTGAGTGGACTGAGAGATAGCAACTACTCGAGAACTGCACCTCACAGAATAAACAACTGATCTAAACTTCAGCACATGAACATATGATTGAGATTTCATAGAATAAAACCTAACAGTAGTAGGCAAATAGTTTCCATTCATTTGTTCATGTGAGTTTAAAGTGCTTCCATTATTAGGGGTGGCCAACCCATCCTGAACATTGCTCCCTCCTACAAAGAATCCATCAGTACAAACAACCAACAGCTGCCGACTGTTTGCATAGTTGTCTTCAGATCTCTTTGATGCAATTGGATTAGGTACCATTTGCATAAAAGAAACAGGACCATCAAGTCTGGATACAAGGTCACGGACATTATTTGATTCATCGACATGCCAAACCTGGAAGCCAGATCGATAGCCTAGAAGAAGTACTTGCTGAATAACTTCACCCTCACCCTCTAACTCGTCAAACCCAGCCCAAATAACCTATATAAATTTATGATTGAAATAAGTCATTGTGTCTACACAAAATTTAAAAAAATGTACCTAGGATAAAGTATCAATTACTCAGTACAAAAAACGAAACTAAAAGGAATATAAAATTCCAGAAAAAATCAGATTAAGCAAGGCAAAGAAAAACTCAAGAACATGATGTGGATTTGAGTATTTAAAAGCGATTCTCTGGATATTCATATAAAGACTTAAGAAATTTAAAATACACAGTCCCCTTACAACAAATCACAACTAGATAAGCACATTCATGAAACAACCTGATTATCTCTAGAAAAGCACATAGCTAGAAATTTATCTGTTCTCACACTCAATAAAAACAGATTAGATCTCTTTTTCATACAAAGAAGTCCATTAATTCCATCATCATGAAAGAGACCAATAAAAGAATTACATCTTGAAAAATAGTTATAACTTTCAATTTTTACCTTGATATCAGTTGAAAGTGTCCATAAAATCAAAACAAAAACTCTTAATCCATAACACTATGCAAAACGACACACTCCTTGTTATATCTAATAAATGACATATTTTCCTACTAGACAGGATGCTTAAATCCGAATAGTGTCCAAGTTTCTAGCCAAAATTGATAAAACTTTATAAAAATGTCATATAAAACAATCAGAGAGAGCTAGACACGTGTGAAAGAGATTAGCAGAATAATAAAATAGAAACCTAAAAAAATCAAACCACCAAATTTTCAAATTTTTTAGTGTCAAGACACCTGCAAAATTAAAATTGCAAGAATGCATGCATTACTGTACCAGATAGTGGTTGATCGCAGTCAAAGTACAGTATAACCCTAGGCAAAGTTAAGGAACAGTATCAGGTGTTCAATCCCAAACTATAGAGGTGTTTACCCAGCCATTTTTCCGACATAAGGTTTACAAATGTGCCTATGGAATTGTATACTCTTTCAGAGGCCAGAAATATAACAGTCTGTTCAACAAAGCATCGTTTCGTAACAAACAATACAAACAAAATAAGAAATTTAAAAACAAAGGAAGCCACTGATTGAACCCAGCAAGAGCAATCGATATTGTTTGAATTTTTATCCCCAAATCACACATTGATTGAATACAATAAGCATGGCCCCAAATAAAAAGCACCACACCTTTTTTTATTAAACCTTGCACGCGACAAATTCAAGTATAGAATTTTGAACTATGTAATAATGACTGAGTATGAACAAGCAGCGGCAATCACACTGGATTCGCAAGTTAAACCTATACTCTAAAATTAGAAGAAAATATAAACCATTTGGATAAACAATCTATAGGTTTATCTCTATAACAAAAACAAAGAGTTTTTAAACAATCAATGAATCTAAACCTGCCCTCTAATATTAGAAGTCATTCAAGCCGTTCAGAAACATGATCAAGTAAATAAGCAATTATACATAAACCAAAAATAAACACCCTATAAATGCAAACAAACCACCTTTACAATTTAAATCAATACAGACCACAAGTTCACCGCGATGACCAATCAAGAAATTGGTCTTAAATCACCAATCAAAAAAACGGACACATACCTTATCATGGTCGGGAAAGTCATCTCTGTCCACAACGGATGAAGCTACAACAGATGCAGCAGAACGTGCAACTGTGGAAGCACCAGAGGAAACAATCCTGAGGTAGCTAGAAAGAGCACGAAAAGAACTAGGAATGAAGCCGCTGGTTTTGCCACCACCATTACCCTGATGAAGAAGCTGTTGCTTCTGTGCATCATTCCTCATCCCCATCACCAAATACACCAAAATAGATCCTAACCACAACACAAAAATCAATGATTCCCCAAATTCACCCTCAATCATAACCCCCCAACTTCCCTCCCCGTTCTTTACCCTCTCCAAGCATCCACAATCACAGCAAATCTTCAATCACACCCACCACAAAGTACAACCACCTCAAATAATATAAAAATCTTTTTTTCTGGGTTCTGTTCCAAAACACCGCAAACGACAAAGAAGACAAAAAAAGTTGGGATTTTTCTTTTTCTTCAAACCACAATCAATTATTATTTTCGTTAATATTATTCCCTATAAGAAATGAAAAAGAATAAAGGATTCAACTAATTACACCAAATAAAATAAAAAAAATGAAACTTCACGGTCTAAAAATGCTAGATATGATTGATCAGAGAGGATTAAGAAAAAGGGTGTTCCAAAAACCAGCGGAGAACCATGGACGAGATCTGATGAGAGAGAAAATCAAAAGCTAGAGAGAGAATAACTGTAGATAGGAAGAAGGAAGATAGAGATGGAGAGACGGAGAGAGAGAAGGTGATTGGTGATTGGATAACAAAGGAAGGAAGAAGCAAAACCAAATGGTGGAAAAGAAAAATAAAAGAAAGAACTCAAGGCTCACGTCTCTTGAGTTTCTCTCTCCAAAAGGTTTTTATTAATTTTTTCAAAGGTGTTTCTTCTTTTCGTGTGTTTGTTGTTGGTTGTGTTGTGTTGTGTTGGAATTCAAAGCTGTTCCTTCCAAGCAGTTCAACAAAAAACTAACCTCTTCTTCACCTTCATAGTTATAATCTCTCTCTCTCTCCCACGTCTTCTCAGTATCCAACGCTGTCAAACAGTTTTCTTCTTCTTTTCACCTCTTTCTCTCTAAGTTTCATCTCCCTAATTAACTATTAATTAACTAAGTTTTGGATTAAAATGATTGAACAATTAAATTAGTGGGTGACTGTTCCAGTTCCCATTATCCCTTTTAACACTTTCCAACTAAGCAGCTTCATTTATGGCAAGAACAATGAATGATACTATTACTCGTTACAAGTGTGACCTAAATATAGGTAATTTTTCCCATAATGTTATTTTTTTCTGTTTTTCCAAACTTATAACTTTTTTCTCATAATAATCCATCCTTACATTATTTTCACTTTTTAATTTTTCCTATATATTACTATTATGGTTAAAAAAATCGTTACAAATTACTGAAGTTATTATAAGAAAACTACAGTTTTACTTTCTATCATATTTTTATATTTTAAGTTTGATCATGTATTTGGTCATATTTTATACAAAATATGAGTATTTTTTATTAAACAAAATATTATCAATATGATAATCAACAAATAAATAATATAATTATACAATTATTATATTAATGTCATTTATAAATCATATACTGAATATAAAAAGTATATATATATATATATATATATATATATATAAACTAACTACAATTATAATTTTTGGTGAAGAAGAGATTATACAAAACAAAATTCAGTCTTTGAATCATTTTCATTCTGCATTATATCACTTGAGATATCATTTTCTACTCACGTCATTAAGGTGATTATCGCACACAAAATGAACACACTGACAAACAAATACATGGGAAAAGGTAAGTTAATGTGCAAAAGATTTGATCTAAAAAAGAATAGTCATAATACATTAGTTTATCACTAGACATGTATAACATACCACAACTCATTTATTTACATAAACAATTGACACTAAATTCAATTATCTATATATATGTCTTTAATATAGGGCTTTAACGTAGGTATGTATTGATATCTATGTTTTGCATAGTCATAAACAAAGTGGTTATCACATTACCACCTATAAGGTTAGTCCCCTTTACGTCTAGAACCAACAGTCTAATGGTTAAGACCTTTTGTGACTCTCACCACATAATTCATTTTACTTTATTTGAGCATGAATAGTTATTAGAGTTCATGATTCTCCTTTATGATCCCCTGATGTCAATGCATACATTAAACTTCACCACATCACAACAATTCTCCTTTAAATTCTCTTAACAACATTTCAAATCATATTCTCAACAATATTATCCATCAAAATATACATCATCATACGTCTTAAACATACATAAGAACCATAATATATCAATCTCAAATAAGTCACACCATAAGAAAAGCACAACATACACATTAGCATCCAGAGATGGCCTTCAACGCCAAACCTTTTGTTATGAGAAAAGAAAGGATAGGAATTGTATTTCTTATTCCATGAGAAGAGAGTACAATTTTACATATATATAATTGTTTGAAACAATATATAAACGGAATATAAATATAAAAATAGAATATAAATATATGAAGATAAATGCACAGATATGAACGGAAAATAAATTAAATCCAATACCTTTCGCAAAATATGGAGTTCATTGACAATCATGTCTCTCAGTGTCATTTTTCTCACAAAAAAGGCATGCTCATCGACACCCATTTACTGCTCAACGACCTATAATTAAATTATTTTAGACTTGTAGTGAAAAATGACACTCAGCCATGCCTCGCCACCGTTCAACACCATAACATTCGTATATTTTGCGCTACAAGTCTAGCATTCAACGATCTAAAGCTAAAATGCTCTTAGACCTGCACAATGAACTAGCTCAACGCCAGCTTGTCATTGCTCAATGTCATACCATAAATCAACAGACTTAAAACTGCTATTTGGGGAAAAGGAACTTGTTCAAACGATCAATTTGGTATTTCTTACTTAGCACTTGGTTCAAAAGTTGTTTTTAATGTCAAAACACATATTAATTGGCTCAATTGATCAAATTCTCATTTTCCCAATTCAACTTAACTCAACCAAGCAATTCAACATACACCAATCAGCATAATCAAGCTCAGCAAATCAAACTATTTCATACCACTCAACAATCAAATTACACATCTCAAAACATCAATGACTTAGAAACACTACAAATAGTTTCCATTACCTAAGAAATGACTAAACAACTCGATAGACCTAAGAATAACTCCAAACCCAGATAAAGCTTTATATGTTTCTATGAACAACACAAACATGATATGGGTACACCATATGGACTATTAACGAGCAAAGACTCTTAAAGAAAGTTCAAACTCCACATGTAATCTAGAATAGTCCATTATGCACACAAAAAATATATAGACTAACAAAAGAGCATAAAACCAACTTACTTTCTCTTTTTTGCATAAACAAATAAAAATAAAAAACTTACTTTCAAAATAATCTTAGTAGTCTTCGATCTTCAAATAAATAAATAAATCGTAATAAACTTTAGAAATAAATAAATAAATCGTAATAAACTCTAGAAAGAAATAAGATAACTTAGATGATAATATGATTTCAAAATAATAAAACTTATTTATAAAAATCTATTTATATTTTAAAATTTTAATATTAAAATAATTGAGTTTTATTATTTAAAATATATTTTTTAATTCTAAAACATAAATTTAGAGGTTGTTACTTTATGAATACTGTAGATATAAGTTTTAAAGTATTTATTATAAAAGTTAATAGCTTTAAAATATTTTATTATGATTATGTATGTGATATATGTATGATAAGATGACATCGTAAACAACGTGTTTACAAATCTAAATAAAGTAATACTGTTAATAATAATTAATTGCATTAGAATTATTAATATATTTAAATTAACGAGACGTTGAAAAATAATTAAACTGTATATATAGTAAAGGAAATTTTTAAAAACTTGAGAATAATATTTTAAAATTTAAGAGTTCTAAATACATTTAATAATTTTTAATCCATTTCAACTAGCTAAATACCTTTCTTTTTTGTTTTGGATATACATTGTGAAAACACATGTTTTAATTCCTGTGTATTTATCATCATCAGTTCTATTGAAATTATTTGAAAAACATAATCTTTATCAATCGAACTTATACTCCTACATAGTTTAAAACATTTATTCACACAAAGAATTAAAGAAAAAAATTATTCACATACACAAGATCAAGATGGTAACTATGTTATATTTTACAAAGATTTTTTTTTTAGTTTACTAATCACAAACTAATCATTTTTTTATTATATCATATCATATAATATATTATACCTATATTTTTTTTCATAATGGAAAGCAATAAATTCTTTGCGTTCACTTTTCAGCTTCCCAATAAACTCTTCCAATAACCCGAAGCACTTTTGCTTTATGAGTTGGTGTTATTTAGAATAAAAAAACAATGGATAAAAAGTGAAAAAAAAGTACTATTAACTTTGAACATCATGAGATGTTTCCTTGTAAAATAGATATAATAATAAATGGAAGTTGAAATTAGTCAAACATGGGTAGTTTAATGATTGTATGAAACTCGTGAGTTAGGAAACTGACCAAATATTTTTGATTTTAATTTAAAAAGAAAAAAAAGAAAAAATGACCTCTATCACTGAATTATGCTACCAAAAATCAAAATTGCACTTTTCCAACAACCTTGCTCTCTTTTCTTCCTTTTAAGGGTTGAAAAAGATGAACCATGAAGAAGGGAAATGAAGATACCCAAAATGGTGCACAAAGCTTACATATGTTACTATGGATTTTGTTTCCACTAATGTTTGTTGTCTCCATTTGGTTATTTTCAAGTAACTTTTTTTTGAAAAATAAAATGAAGAGTTTGTGTGGGGACCAAACAATTTAGGCCACCCAAATAGGGGAATGGTCCATCTTCACCAACAAATCATTGCTCATTCTTTTAGTATCAAACAAATGTTGTGATCCTTTTTGTGTCATGCAAACCTCCAAACAAAATCACACCTCTCAAAATATCCAATGCCATTCTTTTCAACTCACTTCTTATGGAAGAACAAGCACACACAAAACAAGGAATATTATAAAATAGATTAACTATCATCGTATGCCTCACTCAAATCACCCTTTTCATATTTCTTGCTAGCTGTGATGTAGCTCATTCTATCTCATCATGCAATTATGTTTATATTAGCAGTGGGAATTTTTCTTTCTCGTGGTTTCTAATATTCCACTCAATTATTTGAAGGGTTATAATTTTCAAGATTTAGATGTTATAAGACACTTTTTGAAAATAATGTGATATCATAAGATCCAAACAAAATTAAATAATGTATCATAACAACATGACTTGTTATCGTATATTGATCTGTTTCTTTGATAAATTTTACTATCTTTATTGTAGTATATTGGTTTTTATACATGTCAAGAATAAAGATAAATGTTCTTTTGTTGAAATAATTTAATTAAATTGATTTTGCTCTTTGATAAATTAATTGTATTGTTTTTTTTAAATATATATATATATATATATATATATATATATATATATATATATATATGATTTATTTGAAGACAAACTAAATTAACATTTTCTTCTCAAAAAAGTATTAATCAATTTTTTTATTTTAAATTTTAAGTTTTTTATATATATTTAGGTATTTTTAATTGAAATTTTTTTATTTATTTTTTGTCTATTAGATATTAAAAAATTATATATTTTTCAAATAAGTTATATTTTTTATTATTTTCCTTAATCGGATAATATGACTTGGGATGGCAAAAAAATTCGCGTGGAAGGTATCTGTGACAGATAGTTGGTACATGAGTTTTTATTACAGTAACGAATATTTTAATACCTGTTTATAAACGGGTCAAATGTGGGTATTATACTACACGACCTACACAACTCGCGGGTACTCGTTACTCGCAAAAAATAAAAATAATAACTTAATTTATATTTAATTTAATTTAATTCAATTTTAAATAAAATTAATTTATATTTTATTATATTAAAATTAAATTTTAATTTATATTAAAATTTACATATATTTTTTAATTTTATTTTAAAATGTATAAAAATATATTTTTTAATATTTGCAGGTACTTACAGGTTTTAAAATATCTATATGTTTTTTTAAACGGATACCCACACATATAACGGACAGATTGAAAGTTGAATTTTTAATTTGAACTGCGGAAAGACACTGTTTGTATACTTAAACCTGATCATTGTCATCCTCTTATTTTATTTTGTTATCTTATTTACTCTTCTTAACGTATTTCAAAATATAAAATTTTGTAATTAATATAAATAGTATTATAATTAATGTTAAATCATAAATAACTTTTATTAATTTCATTAATGAAAATTGAATAATAAGAATCATGGTCATAATCTACACCAATGAAGGCAACGATAATAATTTCTTAATTATTTTTATTTAAAGCAATAAAAGTTATTTATTACTTTACATGCTATATCATTTAAAATTAATTACAAAATCTTATTTTTTTAATGTGTAAAAACAAATAATTAAAAAGATAAGATAACATCCAATCATGTCACTAATAAAAAAACTAAACGAAGGATACTCAATTGAAAAATAAAAAAATATTGAATACTTGATAAATAAAGAAATTATGAAAATACTTATAAGAATAATTGAAACTTAATTAGTTTTTTTTTTTTCTTAAAAGACCGAAACTAATCAGTTTATAAATGAAAGTAATAAATGGTAGTTCGAATATCTACCAATTTCACATGTTGTTTGGTCATGTTTCTCTATTGAAATTGAAATTTCACTTAAATTAGTGAAGTAATAAAACATTGTATTAAAAGTTATCAAAACATAAAATTAATCTAAATTTAATGAAAAGTGTGAATAATATATTATCCAAATTTTGTAAACTGATGACATGTATACCATTATAATAAAATTTTAGAAAAAAAAATAATTATTGAGAAATGTTTCGGTTTGAATATGTTCCAATATTTGAAATTCATGAAAATGAGATTTAGACTAATAAGAATATACAGTGATTGATAGCAAAGGTTGAAGAATGAGATGTTTGCAAGGGTCGCTAATGGTAACCTAATGCAACAAGAAACCTCAAAAGCTAACCTCACTTCTTCATCAAGTCAATGGGAATCTTTCATTTCACAAGGAAATTTTTTAAACTTGCTTCTCAAGTTATTTTATGATTTTTTGTTTAGTTTAATTGCACTTAAATAATTATTTACTCTAATAAATAATTTCAAAATATGATAAAAATAAGTTATTACTTGACCAGATTAAATTAAACTAAATACACAATTAGTCTATACCTTATTTTATTGATTTATTAGTTTGTCTAGTCAAAGTTAAAAACATTTAATATACATTAAAAACTTTTTCATGGATGACTTCAAATAGCATCTTGTTTATTATTACAACTTACTGTTATTGTCATTTAGCCTCATAGTTTAGTAAAAAAAAAATTTAATCTTTTAATATTAAAGTGCTATTTTAATTCTAACAAAAACATGGTAACTTTCATTTAAAAAAATTAATCGAAAAATATAAAATCATACTAAAAATATATCTGTGTGTACAAAATAAATCATAATTATTTTAAAATATTTACGTGAATATGTTTAGTATGCCATTTAACTCACTTTAACTAAATAGTTTGAATTTAATTAGCTAATTTATCATTTTTAGTTAAAATTTGACTTTCATTTACCTTATCAACAACTTTTGTAAAACATAATTTTAACCCAATTGACTTTCATTTACCTTATTTTAGCATTTTATATTTATATAACCTTAAGTCAATGTTATTATTTATAATATAGTGAATTTTTATCATTTATTTAAGAACAGTTGTTGAACTACTTTTTCTATTATCAGGACTTTAATTTTGTTTGGTTAAGCAAATATAAATAATTTCCAGAAGCTGTTTGATAAAAATTTATGTATTGCTTATTTATGTTATTTTAATTAAATACCTTTACGATTTACCTTTTTTATTATTATTTTCACCCCTTTAATTATCTATAAATTATACTTATTATTATAGACGACAAAACGGCAATTTAACCGGTATTTTAAATATACTGTGATTATTTTGGTTTTATTTTATCCTATATTGACTAATGGGCTAATGAGTCATTATGGTCTATTTTATAAAAGTAATAAAAAATAATTTCAAATAAAAACAAATAAACTTAAGCCATATTAATTAAATTAATTTTAATGTTAAATATAATAATTCATATGTAGATCATGCTATTCTTTTTTTCAAAATTATTATTGTTAATTTATAAAAGCTGATTAGGTCATAAGCTTATAGATCGGACTAGTCAGTCATAAACTAAATGAATTAGTAAAACAATGACGAAATTATATTAAAGTCACGATTTGACTTCTAACTGGTTTCGCAAGTTTTTTGAGCTCGTCTTTAATATAAAGGGATTGCAAAATTACGTGTGTAAGTAAGTATTAGTAGATAAAATTCGTTAAGTAAATGATTTTTTAAACTGACATTTATAAGTGCGGATAATTTAATATATATTTAGAAATATGAATATCATATTATTTAATAATATGAATATTTAATTTTAAAAAATATATATTTTTTATTAAGTTAAATTTAATTTATATTTAATTTAATTTATATTATATTTTGTATTTTTTGTAATTTATTTATATTTTATTCTAAAAGTATAAATTATTATTTTTTAAATACCTAAGATATCCATAAATATCAGAAGATTTTAAAAAAATTGTTAATATTGTTTAAACCCATATTTGGATAATCACAAATATTTTGTTGTGGGTCAAATAGTAAATAGATATTTGTACCCACACATTACCACGAGGCTTTTCAATGTGTTTAATCATGAAATTCTTATGACGAAAAACAAATCTATTTGGTGATATGAGTAGCCAAATCAATCCCTTTAAGCTATCCTGTATAGTCTCATACCTATATAGTCTCTAGATCCTTCTCATTCCGGTGTATGTTCGATTCGTCCTTGTGTTCCTTCCACTGAAAGCCTGCCAGGAATCGCTCCTTATCAGTGTCCCTTGCACCATGCCTCTTGTACCGGCGATCATTCCCTGCCCTTGTCAGTGTCTGGGTGTCACAAAATATGCATGTGAAGGTGAACACCTTTATACCTGGTGTTTGATTGATAATTGAGTGTGAGTTTTATAATAGTATGTTATTCATGCGATTGACAGATAAATTATCGTATCATAATAATTTAATATATTTAAATAAAATAAATATAAAAAATCAAAAAGTAAACAGTAAATTTCTTTCGAAACATATATATTCGCTGTTTATTAGAAAACTAATTTTCATTTTTTTTCACTTTATTTTATTCCAATTAAACAATGTTATTTTACTCTTCTTCATTTATTTATCTTTCTTCAACAACAAATAGATAGGCTTTCCAGGGTGTAAAATCATCGACAACCTTTATTAAGAACCCCATGTGGGTCGATGATTACGTGGTTAAGATTTCAGAATAATACACGTTCAATATATAAATTCAGATTTACAATTTTTTAATCTTTTTTACTATCTTGGTTAAGCTGAAAAAGTTTGGTTTGATATATTATGGTAGATGATCCATACCAAATTTAGTCAGCAAAGTAGTGCACATGGATGCAAAGCAGTTGAATTACTGTTTAACAAAATGGACTTTTTATCTGGTTATTGCAATTAATGGACGAGATTACTTTTTTTATATTGATTTATAATGAAGAAAATTACTTGTATAGTATCGTATCTAGGTCGAACGGTTAACATCCAAGATCGATCGGTCTATCTTTTGTAACAGCGTTCGTCATCCCACAATGCTCGTCAGTCAGATCAAACCACAACAGCGCTCGTCAACCAGTCAACGCTCGCCAGTCAACCAGTCAGCGCTCGTCAGCCAGGTTAAACCCCATCAGCGCTCGTCAATTATATATTATACAATTATGTATTATACCTAGTAGATATTGAACGGTCATACACTCAGCACCGTTCGGTCACCACTATAGCCAATAAGGACGATCGGTTTTATTAAAGCTCAGCCACAATTGGACTAGCCTTTATTGGGCCAAGTGTCCACTGGATGATTGTATTGAAACAGTAGATGAAATATATACCAGACAGAGAAGACTCGATAACTATACTATACCAATTATCCATCGAGAGAAGTAAAGGTGCCATACCTGACAGGAGAGCTTCTGCAGATCTTCCCTAGCACGGTGATGCGGAAGGATGGAAGGATAAAAGATATGCACACAATGAAAAATGAATTACAGAGAAGGAGAGAGTAAAGTGCAAGAGAACTATCCAGAGAAATGAAAACTGTTATTAATGTGATGTGTCTTCAGTTAGTACAAAAGAAAGAAATAAAAAGAGAAAAAGGAAAACGAGATGGGCCGTGAGCCAGAAGGCCCATCCAACAGTATACATTATCATCCCCCCTCAAGCTGGGAGTAGATGTTTGTCATGCCCAGCTTGGTGTGAAGATACTTGAAAACGGCAGGGGCAAGAGGTTTAGTGAAGAGGTCGGCAGCTTGTTCAGTGGTTGATATTGGGAGCAGCTTGAGGAGGCCAGTGTTGAGTTTGTCCCGAACAATGTGACAGTCGATTTCAATATGTTTGGTACGTTCATGGAAGACTTGATTAGAAGCAATCTGGATAGCTGAGCGATTGTCACAATAGACTATGGCAGGTTGAGTGGTGACAATGCGAAGATCATGGAGAATATAGGTCAACCATTGTAGTTCACAAGTGACAGCAGCTAAAGCCCGGTATTCAGCTTCGGAAGAGCTTCTGGAAACAGTTTGCTGCTTTTTTGATTTCCATGAAATGATAGAATTGCCATAATAAATGGAGTAACCAGTGACAGATTTTCTGGATTCGGGACATGTGGCCCAGTCTGAATCACTGTAGGCTTTAAGCTGAGAGTTGTTGTTGCTTTGGAGGAATATGCCATGGCCAGGGCTTCCTTTGAGGTATCGGAGGATGCGGTGAGCAGCTTGTTGATGTAAGGTGGTAGGAGAGGAAACAAATTGGCTAAGGTTATTGACAGAGAAGGTGATGTCGGGTCTAGTAGTGGTGAGGTAGATGAGGCGACCAATCAGTCGTCGGTAGGAGGAGGCATCTGCATCATTAAGGAGATCGCCTTGACTAGTAAGACGTGAAGAATGGGCCATAGGAGTAGGCATAGGGGCACAGTTGATCATTCCAGCTTCTGTGAGGAGATCGAGAGTGTACTTGCGTTGACAAAGGTGGATTCCAGAATTGTTTCTAGCGACTTCTATCCCGAGAAAATAGGTGAGATCACCCAAGTTTTTGATGTGAAAAAGGCTATCTAGAGAAGCAGCGATTTGTTGTATCTCGGTGGCGTTGTTTCCCGCAAGGACAATGTCGTCAACATAGATAAGAATGGCAGTGGTGTAGCAAGTATCATGTTTCAAGAAAAGGGAATGATCAGCAGTAGATCTAGTGTATTGGTTAGATAGAAGAAAAGTGGAAAGTTTATCATACCATTGTCGTCCAGCTTGTTTGAGCCCATATAGAGAGCGTTGAAGTTTACATACCTGATTGGGGTTGTGATGGTTGAATCCAGGAGGAATTTGCATATAAACTTCTTCTTGTAGGTCACCATGAAGAAAAGCGTTGTTGACATCAAGTTGTTTTAGAATCCAGTGATGCGAGGCAGCAATGGCGAGAAGAAGACGTAAGGTAGTTAATTTTGCAACAGGAGCAAAGGTTTCGAGGTAGTCTAAGCCTTCAAGTTGGGTGTATCCCTTAGCAACAAGGCGGGCTTTAAAACGATCAATAGATCCATCAGACTTATGTTTGACTTTGTATATCCAACGGCATCCTATAGCAGTTTTGCCAGGGGGAAGGTCAGTGATGATCCAGGTGTTGTTGCTGGTTAAGGCGTGGAGTTCATCTTGCATAGCTTGCGTCCACTGTAGTATTTTAGATGCTTCCTTGTAGGTGCGAGGTTCAGTGGTAGACGAAATAGAGAGGATGGTGTGCCTGAAATCAGAAGATAACCTGTCATAAGAAAGAAAATTAGTAATAGGGTATTTACTAATGTGATTTGCGTGAAAGTCGGAAAGATATGCAGGAGGGCGTTTGGGTCTAGTAGAACGCCTAACAGTGACAATATGCTCATCGATATTGGAGTCACTATCAATGTGAGTCCCGGTTAAAGGAGTATTAGCAGTGTTGGGAAGACGAGTGGTGTCGTTGGTGCTGGTGACAATATCACTAGCAACGTTAGTTTCAGTAACAACAGGCACATAAGCATTATGATCAGGAAAAGTAATATCATCATAATTATGACTATAATTGTGAGGAATAGGCAAAGAAAGAGAGTTAGAACCAGATTTATTGACAGAAGTATAAGGAAAACAGTTTTCATGGAACAATACATTGCGGGACATATCAATCTTATGGTTTTGTAAGTTAAGAAACCGATAACCTTTGGTGTGTTGTGGGAAGCCGAGGAAAATGCCAGGGACAGCCCTTGCATCAAATTTCTTCCTGTGAGCAGTTAAAGTGCTAATGTAGCATAAACAACCAAAAACACGCAGAATAGAAATATCATAGAGATTTCCAAATAATTTTTCATGTGGAGTAGCATCATCAAGTAAGGGAGTAGCCATGCAATTAATCAATAAGGTAGCATGTTCAGCAGCAAAACACCAAAAAATAGTGGGCAAATTAGCTTGAAACAAGAGAGAGCGAGTAACATTTAATAAATGTTGGTGTTTACGTTCAACTATGCCATTTTGTTGAGGGGTTTCATTACAAGTTGTTTGATGGTTGATACCTTTAATGGAGAAAAATTCGTGCATAGCAAACTCAATACCATTATCGGTACGTATGGTTTTGATAGTAGTAGAAAACTGGTTTTCTATGTTTGTAATGAAATCAATGATTATTTTCCTAACAGCAGATTTATCAGTCATAGGTATTAACCAGGTGTAACGAGAAAAGTCATCAACAATAGTGAGAAAGTACTTGAAACCACGCATAGAAAGAATGCTGCAGGGACCCCATATATCAATGTGAATGAGATCAAAGATTTTTAAACTTTTAGAAGTACTGTTAGGAAAAGGTAACTTTCTTTGTTTAGCACGATGACAGACATCACATATGTATGTAGAATTGTGAACAATGAATGGATATTTAAGTTTCAAAGAATTCAGTCTAATATCTGAAGGATGTCCTAGTCTAAGATGCCATAGACCAGTTGTATTTACAACAGTATTTGCAATCTGAGTAGCAGAGGAAAGTATATTGAGAGAACAGTCTAAAATGTACAAGCCACCGATGAGTTTAGCTATAAAAGTCTTCTTTCTGGTTTGGGTGTCCTGTATGGTACAGCCATGAGAGGAAAAGGTTAATTCATAATTGTTAAAAGAAACCAACTGAGATATAGAGACGAGATTAAAAGAAAATTGTGGAACATAAAGGACATTCTGAAGGTGAATATTGTTGTTAAGAACAACGGTTCCAGAATACTCAGAACAGACAATTTCACCATTAGGTAAAACAATCGAAATTGGTGTGATTCTTTTATATGATGAAAAATTTTGAAGAGAAATACTGATGTGGTCTGTTGCTCCAGAGTCAAGAATCCAATTGAGCTTAGTATGTTTAGGAGTAAAAGTAGGATTGATATTACCTAGAAAAGATTGGTTGACCGAGGCAGAGCCAATGTGATGAATTTGAGCAGTAGAAGCATCATTTAAATTGTGGTTTTTGAAGAGCTCTGCCAGGATTTGAAATTGTTGAGATGTGAGGCGTATGTCATCAGCAGTGCCAAGATTATTACTTTTGACATTCGCATTGTCTTCTTGAGCAGACGTATGGTGAATCTGGACTTGCTTGTTATGAAGCTTATGTCCTGGGGGATAGCCGTGCTTCTTATAGCAAACCTCAATAGTATGGCCACTTCTGTTGCAATGAGTGCAATGCTTTCTGCCATTCGGTGCGCTTTTGAATCCTCTGTCTTGATTTGGGAACCCATTCTTGCGATAGCAGACAGCTTCAATATGCCCATGCTTTCCACAATAGTTACAGACGATGGAAGAGGTGGAAGCGGCGCAAGCGGTGGCAGTTTCCTGAGTCTTGACAGCAGCAATTAAATTTCCACTAGATAATTGTCTTTCTTGTTGTGCCACCAAAGAAAACACTTTAGTGATGTCAGGAATAGGATCCAGAAGAAGCACGTGTGAGGTGACATTGCCGAATTGATCATTCAGACCACGTAAAAATTGCATAACCTTGTCTTCTTGCCTCCTTTGTTTCACAACAGTTAAGACTTGACAATCGCATTTGGGTTCACATGTGCAAAGGGGTTCAGGTCGGAAATTCTCAATCTCATCCCAAAGAACGCGAAGTTTAGTGAAATATTCTGAAACAGTAAGATCACCTTGATGAAGGGTAGCAATCTCAAGTTGAAGGCTAGAGATCCGAGAGAGACTTCCTTGGGAAAATCTATTCTTAAGATCGTTCCAGATCTCTGCGGCTTTACTCATCCAAATAATGCTTTGTCTGATGGAGACGGAAACCGAATGAACGATCCAAGACACGACCATATTATTTCCGCGAATCCAAGCGGCATACTCCGGCTTGTCTTCGTTAGGTGGGCGAACATTACCAAGAACGAACTCGATCTTGTTCTTGGCACTAAGTGCCGTTAACATGGAGCGACTCCAAGAATGGTAATTGTTATCATCAAGAACCGGTGAAACAAGAGCTGTCGCTGGGTTTTCGCCGGGATGGAGATACAGGTAACTGCTGATGAAGCTGTCTTCCGCCATGACTGAAGGAAGAAAAGAAGAGGTACAAGAAAGGGGAACAGAGTAACGCAGCAGAGCTCTTCAAAAGAAGAGCTCTGATACCATATTGAAACAGTAGATGAAATATATACCAGACAGAGAAGACTCGATAACTATACTATACCAATTATCCATCGAGAGAAGTAAAGGTGCCATACCTGACAGGAGAGCTTCTGCAGATCTTCCCTAGCACGGTGATGCGGAAGGATGGAAGGATAAAAGATATGCACACAATGAAAAATGAATTACAGAGAAGGAGAGAGTAAAGTGCAAGAGAACTATCCAGAGAAATGAAAACTGTTATTAATGTGATGTGTCTTCAGTTAGTACAAAAGAAAGAAATAAAAAGAGAAAAAGGAAAACGAGATGGGCCGTGAGCCAGAAGGCCCATCCAACAGTATACATTATCAGATTGAAATAGTCAAATATATTCATAAAGGTGTTTATGAGACAACTGCCCGGATTTTAAGGGAAATCTGTATTCAACCGCCCGGATTTCAAGGTAAGTCTGTTTGGTTTGTGACAACTTATAAATACAAGGTCAGGGATATCAACTAGGTATAGGCTCAATTCACACTCCAAAACATTCCTATTACATTCTACTCATGCTCTACTGAGTTCATAATACTCAATTACCATAATATCCATTTTGTGAGCAACAGCTCCTTCAACATACGTCTAACTTGAGTGTCGGAGTGTCTTTTGCAGGTACTCTCTCCTCAACCCGGACTTGAAGAACTTGGAGCAAAAGATTCAGAAGTCAGAATCGGTCCCACAAAAATATCTATCGAAACATTACCTTTTTTATATTGTAACAAAGAGTTAGTATAATTTTTCTTTTACACTGTTCACTTAGCGAAAAAGTTTATATACCAATTCTTGAAGACAATGTTGAAAAAGGGACAAGACAAGAATCAAGTCCGTAATATTTATTATAGAGCTTCGTCTCTCTTTTTCTTTCCCCACTCAATATTCAATTCATTATTTGTCACTTCATTCAATATCAAATAGTTCCCTTCAATCTCAGATGCATAATTATTAAAATATACTAGAATGTTCCTGTTTATTTTTTCTTATGGAACGGTGTGTCTCATTGTTTTTGTTGTCAACATAAAGGCACACGATATAACGTTAGATATAACATCTTTCTTTTTTATTACTTTGTGTGTGTAAACATATATTTTTTCGGGAAAATGATACTTGAACAACCATTTTTGACAACATTTAGACACGCGCACACGTGTCTAAATTTGAGTGGTCCAGTTGGAAAAATTAAATGAAAATGGACCACTCAAATTTAGACACGTGTGCGCGTGTCTAAATGTTGTCAAAAATGGTTGTTCAAGTGTCATTTTCCATTTTTTCGTATGTGTGTGAATATAATCAATTTATTATGAGGTTCCACTTTTGGATATTGTTTTCAAAGAATAGATTAAATTAAGTAATGTGATTAAGAGTTAATTTTATAAGGGCAGTGGAGAAATATGTAATTTTTCAATTTCTCACACAAAAAATTAAATAAAAAGATAATTTTACGAGTTATCCAATTAACATTCAATCTGACCTGACTCGTGTTAAAAGTTCTCTATCTTTACTTATATTAGGTTAAAAGTTTAGATTATTTTATATTTGTCTGAATCTGACGTTAGATGACGTTATGTCAGACATGACGTCAGATATCATGACAGACACTTCTATGAAATTATGATGTCTTTATGATCAAAATAACATACTTTTATAATTAGTAAGTAATGACTAATAAATAACTAAGATTTTCAATTGAATCTCACTCATGTTAAAAAAATCTACATCTTAACTTGTATCATAATTAAATAATTAAGTTTTACATTTATAATTGTTTATCTGAACCTCATATTAGAAGTGACGTTAAATATTACTTAAGTCATGAATATAAAATTTGGATTTTGATATTGTCAAAAATATTTATTATATTGGTAACTAATGACTAATTAAAGATAAAATTTTATATAATTCAATTAAATAGATAATTTTAAATATAATCCAAATTCAAATTCTCCTAAATTATTTGATTAATACTCAATCAAACCCGATTCATGTTAAAAACTCTCAATCTTTACTTGTATCATGATTAAAAACTTAGATTATTTTATATTTGTTTAAATCTGATGTTAGATGTGATGCCAGATGCTACATTAGATGTGAACATCAAATGTGACGTCATATACCATTTCAGACATTACTATAAAATATAAATTTTCATAATGCTTTTATGATTAAAATGAAAATTATCTACTACTTTTATAATTAGTAAGTAATGACTAATAAAAACGTTAAGGTTTTTCATAATTTACATTAACTAGATAACTTATAAGTTATCTAGTCAAGACTCAATAGAATCTTATTCATGTTAACAAAGTTTGTCTTAGCTTGTGTCATAATTAAATAATTAGGTTTTACATTTATAAGTTTGTCTCAACCCAGATGTAAAGTTAAATATTATTTAAATCATAATTATAAAATTTGGATTTTGATATTGCCAAAAATATTTAGTATATTTTTATAATTGGTAACCAATTACTAATTAAAGTTTTTTTTATATAATTCATATTAAATAGATAATTTTAAATGTTATCCAAATTTAAACTCACCTTAATTATCCTATTAATATCCAATCCATTCTGACTCATTAAAACTTCTCACTATTTACTTTTATCATTATTAAAAATTTAGATTATTTTATATTTGTTTGAATCTGATATCACACCGCAGATACTATGTGAAACACGACTATGAAATTTAGATTTTCATAATGTCTTTATGTTTAAAATGAAAATTATTTATTACTTTTATAATTAGTAAGTAATGCCTAATAAATTATTACGGTTTTCCATAATTTATATTAAATAAATAACTATATCAATTATCTGATCAAACCTCAATTGAATCATACTCATGTTAAAATAGTCTATATCTTAACTTGTATCATAATTAAAGTTTTACATTTATAAGTTTGTATGAACTTAATATTAGACGTGACAGTTAAATATTACTTAGATCAATGTTATAAAATTTGAATCTTGATATTGTCAAAAATATTTATTATATTTTTATAATTGATAACCAAAAACTAATTAAAAATTAACTTTTTTTTTATAATTCACATAAATAGATAATTTTAAATATTATTCAATTAAAACTCATCTTAATTATCTAATTAATACTCAATTCAACCTTAGTCTTTTGGATATTGTTTTCAAACAATAGATTAAATTAAGTAAGGTGATTAAGATTTAATTTTATAAGGGCAGTGGAGAAAAAAAATAGAGGGTTTACTCTGTTGCCACCAACAGTGATGAAAACGTTGAGGTAACGAGAATCAAGGAAGTTGAAAACGACAGCATATATAGGGCGTTTCCCCTCTTGGAGGCTATTGGTGATTCTGTATTCTTTCTTTTTTGCCGGAGCCAACCATCCCACCACTGGCTCACACCCTATGCCAAATATTTTTCCCTTTTTAACCTCTTCCCATCTTTTGTATTTCTCAGTATTCTCTCTCTTAGGTTTCACACAAAGAGATGAGAGAGAAAGATGTAAATTTTCAATTTCTAACCCAAAAATTAAATAAATAGATAATTTTACGGGTTATTCGATTAACCTTCAATCCAACTCAACTCATATTAAAAGTTCTCAATTTTTATTTATGTTAGATTAAAAATTTAGATTATTTTATATTTATCTGAATTTGACGTCAGATGATGTTATATCAGACAATATGTCAACATCTTTATGATTAAAATAATAATTATGTACTACTTTTATACTTAATAAGTAATGACTAATACATGATTAAGGTTTTCCATAATTTACATTAAATAGATAATTTTATAGATTATCTGGTTAAGAATCAATTCAATCTCACTCATGTTAAAAAAAAAATATATCTTAATTTGTATCATAATTAAATAGTTAAGTTTTACCTTTATAAGTTTGTATGAACCTAATATTAGACGTGACGTTAAATATTACTGAAATCAATGTTATAAAATTTGAATTTTGATATTGTCAAAAATATTTATTATATTGGTAACCAATGACTAATTAAAGATAAAATATTATATTCAATTAAATAGATAGTTTTAAATGTTATTCAAATTCAAACTCTCATGAATTATCCAATTAATACTCAATCAAACCCAACTCAAGTTAAAAATTTCCAATCTTTACTTTTATCATGATTAAAAATTTAGGTTATTATATATTTGTTTGAATCTGATGTCAGACGTGATACTTGACGTTAGATACCATGTCAGACACTATTGTATAATTTAAATTTTCATAATGTTTTTATGATTAAAATGAAAATTATGTACTACTTTTATAATTAGTAAGTAATGACTAATAAAAACAATAGAATTTTTCATAATTTACATTAAATAGATAATTTTATAGGTTATTTGGTCAAGACTCAATATAATCTTACTCATGTTAAAAAAGTTTATGTCTTAGCTTGTATCATAATAAAATAATTAGGTTTTACATTTATAAGTTTGTCTCAACCTAGATGTGAATTTAAATATTGCTTAAGTCACAATTATAAAATTTGGATTTTGATATTGCCAAAAATATTTATTACATTTTTATAATTGGTAACCAATTACTAACTAAAGATTTTTTTTATATAATTGATATTAAAAAGATAATTTTAAATGTTATCCAAATTCAAACTCACCTTAATTATCCTATTAATACTCAATCCAATCTGACTCATTAAAAATTCTCACTATTTACTTGTATCATGATTAAAAATTTAAATTATTTTATATTTGTTTGAATCTTATGTCAAACGTAACGTTAGATATTACGTTAGGCACTACTATACAATATAGATTTTCATAATGTCTTTATGATTATAATGAAAATTATTTATTACTTTTATAATTAGTAAGTAATAACTGATAAATTATTATGATTTTTCATAATTTGCATTAAATAAACAATTATATAAGTTATCTAATCAAAACTCAATTGAATTTTATTCATGTTAAGAAGGTCTATATCTTAACTTGTATCATAATTAAATAATTAAGTTGTAAATTTATAAGTTTGTCTGAACCTAATATTAGACGTTAAATATTACTTAAGTTACATTTATAAATTTTGAATTTGGAGATATTGTCAAAAATATTTATGATATTTTTATAATTGGTGACCAATTACTAATTAAAGATTACTTTTTTTATAATTCACATTAAATAAATAATTTTAAATGTTATCTAAATTCAAACTCACCTTAATTATCGGATTAATACTCAATCCAACCCGACTCATGTTAAAAATTCTTAATCTTTGCTTGTATCATGATTCAAAATTTAGTTTATTTTATATTTGTCTGAATCTTATGTCAGACGGTGAGGTTAGGTACTTGTCAAATGTGACATCAGATGCTATGTCAGATACCAGATACTGCGATGAAATTTAGATTTTCATAATGTCTTTATGATTAAAATGAAAATTATTTATTACTTTTATAGTTAGTAAGTAATGACTAATAAATTATTATGGTTTTTCATAATTTACATTAAATAGATAGTTATATCAGTTATTTGATCAAAACTCCATTGAATCTCACTCATGTTAAAATAGTCTATATCTTAATTTGTATCATAATTAAATAATTAAGTTTTACATTTATAAGTTTGTATGAACCTAATATTAGACTTGATCTTAAATATTACTTAAGTCAATGTTATAAAATTTTAGATTTTGATATTGTCAAAAATATTTATTATATTTTTATAATTGGTAACCAAAAACTAATTAAAGATTTTTTTTATAATTCACATTAAAGAGAAAATTTTAAATGTTATTCAAATTCAAACTCACCTTAATTATCCGATTAATACTCAATTCAACCTGACTCATATTAAAAAAATTTAATATTTACTAGTATCATGATTAAAAATTTAGGTTAGTTCATATTTGTCTTAATCTTATGTGAGACGTAACGTTAGATACTTGTCAAATGTGATACCATGTTAGACACTGCTATAAAATTTAGATTTTGATAATGTCTCTATGGTTAAAATGAAAATTATTTACTACTTTTATAATTAGTAAGTAATGACTAAAAAATATTATGGTTTTACATAATTTATATTAAATAAATAATTTTATATGGTCAAGCTCAACTACTCATGTTAAAAAAGTCTCTATCTTATCTTATTTCATAATTAAAAATTAAGTTTTATATTTATAAGTTTATCTGAAACCTATATTATATACTTGACGTTAAATATTATTTAAGTTACGGTTATAAAATTTTGATTTTGATATTGTCAGAAATATTTATTAAATTTTTAAACTTGGTAAACAATGTTTAATTAAAGATTAAATATTTATATAATTCATATTAAATAGATAATTTGAAATATTATCCAAATTCAGACTCACATTAATGATAAAAAATTATATTTTTTTTATCAAAATTAAATATATTGATTTTTGAGGTGTTGTTGTCGTTCTATATTGATTGTTGTCATTGTCATGTTCTCTCCTCTCTTAGTTGCCTTCACCGTTCACCTCCTCTACATTCTCTTCATGGTTATCAAGGTGATCCTTGTGTTCGTCTTATTTCTCTATTAGCAATGTGATCCTTGAGGATAAAAACGGTAATCACTAGTTTAGAAAACACATTCAAAATAACCTAACAGGCTTTAGTTTTAAGAAAAATAAGTCTTTCAAAACATAATGATATTTTTGAAATTATTTGTACAATTTTAGGCTTCGGTTCTAAAATGACCAAAACATATATGGGTAAGCTTAGGTTCTTTAAAGAATCGGAGCCTATTCTTCTATCTAGGGTTAAATTTTTAGAAAAGTTACTTCCCTACCACACACAACATTACACCGCTATAGAACCTTTTCCATTGCAATTTTGAAAACTCACATTATCCCTTCTCCATTGCAATTGAATAGGCCATTGTTGGTCTCTTCTCCACGTGAAGCCCTTCTCCATTGTCATTGTTGGTCACTGTGAAAATTCTTGTTCTCGTCTTCTCTCCTCTAAAAAAATCTTGTTCTCCTCTCTTCTCCATTTTCATTCTTGGTTGCTAGGAACCATCTTTTATTTCATGGAGGTTCATTTTCCTTTCTTAAATTTGTTTTTATTTGTTTAATGTTTGTTTTCATTAAGGAGACAATGACACATTTTGGTCTTTGTCGCAAATTCATCAAGGTCACACCTTACTTATCGTTCCATTGTCCAAGCATTGTTCATTGTGCATTCCATTGTTCAAAGTATGCTCCCATTTCTGCATTTAAATAATTGTTTTTTATGTCCTATATAGACTTTAGTTGTGCTTTGGTTAAGATCAAAAGCCTAAAACCTCCATTTTTTAACTCGTCTTTGATATGATTAAATTGTAGAACCGAAGTAGAACTCCAAAAATAACTTATATCAAATTTATTTCTTGTATTAGCAAATGTTCTTCATTGACGATGTATGTTTACCAACAATTAATATATATGCATATAAATGTGATTATGTATAAGATATTTTGTAATAGAGAATGAGCATGTTAATCATATTTATTCTCATACAAAACTCTCTTTATTATAAAAACATTTGATATTTTTTTTATTGTTTAGAGATTGTTCGGGTCTTAGCACTTGGGAAAAAATTGAAAAATTTGACTAGAAGTAGAGATAAAGAAGTTCTAAGGATCTTTGAAATAGTAAAACACAAAATCATATAATTATTTTTTATAATGATGGTGAATTTTCTTCTTTTGAGTCTTATCTTAAGAATAAGACTAAAGTAAAGAGACTTCATCCTTGATTTATCACTTTGCGAGTGACACTTTGTTAAGTGAAAGATCAGCTTGCGTTTCAATCTTGAAGTTTATTTTTTGTTTCATAGATAATATTTTAATCTTAATCTTCTTTACCCCTTCTTAACCTTTCTTGAATTTAATCTTCTTGAAACCTTGCATCTAGCATCCTACCATAATTAAAATCCACCATACCCAAACCTTCGTATGTAACTTATTAACATAGCCCTCCAAAAGTAAACCAAAAATTCATCAAGATTCAACCAAGTTCATACCAAATTTCATCAAAAACCTCTACAACCTTCCTTACATATTCTACCTCAAGATTCATGCAAGAATAATTCAAGAACCAACCCAATTAATGCCATCCTTTCATATCTTCAAGAACCTTATAATTTAATCTTCACCTGCCATGTAAACTATCTAAGAACTTACCAATAATCTTCCAAAAGTGCAAGGTTTTATCCTTCAAGTACTAAATTTTTTAGTATAATATTTGTAGGTTTATATTAATCATATTCACGTCCTTCTTGTAAGATGGAGTCCTTTTTCTCTGTTTTCTACTTAGATAATTTTCTTTTATATTGAATTATTTAAAATTTAATAATTAAATTTGATATAAAGTAAAACTTTTTGTAATTGAATAGTTTGGTTTATAAATTGATCAAATTAATTGTTGATATCTTCTTAAAATTTATGGATATTTTTTTCCTTAAACATTACGAATTTGTTTAATGTGATTTTGACCTTTGTAAATCAACGTATCCTATAAATAATGTACCTAATTAGTACACAATCTCTTTCATCAAATTTATAGATAATTCTTTAAGTTTTCTAAAAACATAAATTTTATCTCAAACTCGTGTCTAAAGCTCAAAATATTGCATTGTATTAATGTTGTAGCTCATTACCGTGTTTCATCTTAATGTTCATATTTGTTGACGAGTAAGTCATATAGATTCTCAAATTATTTAAAAAGAATGTAGATATTTTGTTGAAAATTTTGGTACTTAACAATATCTCTTCAATTTCGTTTCTAAAGTTTAAGGCATGTTCTTTAAAAGTTACCGTTGATATCTTCTTGTGTGGTTCTCCATATCGTTGTAAAGTTTCATTATCAAGTGTAACTTGATTAGAAGAGGATTTTCACACTATATAATTATGTTATCCACCCTTTCAAGAAAGTTTTCATAAAGTTATTTTAGTAATAGAGTCTGGTTCAATTAATTACATGTGTTTAATTGCTACTGCTTAAAACTAATTAATTGTTCTTGATAATTTCATTATAGTGCATAGTGAAAATTGTAAGTATAGTAATTCTAATTAGTGATTAACACAAATTACTATAATAAAGTGAAATTAGAGAGAAGAATAACAAAAGGTATTAAATAATTGGTCCAAAACTCAATTCAAACTGTGAAATCTTAATTTTGTAAATTGAATGTTAAGAATTAGTTCTCCATGAATGAAAAAGAAGAACACGAAGAGAAAAAAAAAGATAAATAGAAAGTAAGAAAAGAAAAGAATAATTTCTAAAATTGAAAAACTAAACAAATTCAATCTATTTTACTCTAGCACATTTAAGTTATATATATAAGCTTTAATCATTTGAATGCATAGATATAAATATTAGCTCTAATTAAGTCCATAAGTCTAATAACAAAAGTTTAAGCTAAAACAAAATGAATAAAACGGAAATATGTTTTTATATAAACTATAACAAATTCGTCTCAACCACTAAAACTAAATACTAGAAGACATTCAAATAACAAAAGACGCGTTCTGTCAGACCCAATAAAAATCCACCCAAAACTCAGCTGAGTGGAAGATAAGTGTTGAGGAAGGGGAGCTGGAAAACAAAAAGTGGAAGATAGGTGTGAGCAGTGGAGTGGTCGTTCGATTTTGACGGTAGGAGTAAAACTCTAAGTTTTCAAAAATTCACGCCACTCTCTGCATGCAACCATCTTCTTCAACCTTCTGAAACTCCATTCTTCTCCTCCTTCTCTTTAAGATTT
Organism: Vigna umbellata; assembly: GCF_029865625.1. NCBI lineage: Eukaryota > Viridiplantae > Streptophyta > Magnoliopsida > Fabales > Fabaceae > Vigna > Vigna umbellata. Next base: position 6,977,603 of record NC_142170.1, read on the forward strand.
CTTCGTCTTCTCTCTACGAAATCTTACTCTTTTCTTCCTCCGATCATCAAACAGACCACACCTGAACATTCCCGGCATCGAGGACGTTCGTTTGAACCAATCAGTTTTCGATTCCGAGCAGGTAAGTTCATCTCTCCCTCAGCCGTGTGGTTTCCTGGACATGCAACCCAAGTTCTGGTTTCATGTGTTGATCACTCTTCTAAAAAGAGTGATTCTGATAGTGTTTTGATCTTTACTTGATTTAGTTTTGGAAGTTGTCGAGCGTTGAGGGTAGAAGGATTGGTAGAGGTGAACCAGTAACCATATCTATGAGCGTTCGGTCACGTTAAGAGGTAAGAGAAACTTATATAATTTGATTTAGTTTCTTACTTTGAATGGATGCATGTTCGTTGATTGCTGAATGAATATGAAAAATGGTTGTTACTGCATTGTTGACTGTATGAGAAAATGGAATGAGATTGTGTTTGATGATTTGGTTGATGATGAAATATGGTATGTTGTTTAAAAGTATTGATGATTAATGAAATACATGAAATGGGTAGGGATGTTGTCGAGAGTCAGTATTGACCATTCAATTATACAAGCGTTCGTTCTCAGTAGTGTTCGTTCTTAATAAGTGTTTGGTATTAGACCAACGCTCGTTCGATATAGTGTTCGATTTTCTTGTGGACTCGGTTGGAACTGGATTCTTTCATTTGGAGAGAGTTCCAGTTGAAGACTAGCGTCTTCGTTTCGTTTTGTAATATTTGTACTTAAGCGTTCAACCAAGGATATTCGTTCCTTGGTATTTGATTATAAACTTCAGTATATCTATATGTATTTGTATATTTCATTCGTTCTTGAACATTAGTTAAATGATATCTTATATTTATCAAGCCTTTATTCTATAAATTAAGTAGTGCTCGATCTTACACCAAGCGCTCGTACTAAGTAGTGCTCGGTCTTACACCAAGCGCTTGTACTAAGTAAGTGCTCGGTCTTACACCAGGCGCTAGTTCTCCTTTTCGTAATCTATCTTTATAATAAGAGTGTTCGTCCAAACTCAATAGCGTTCGCTCTCTACAGTGCCCGGTCTTTGACTGTCATTCGATTTCCTTGATGTTTAACTCATTAAGAAGCTAAGTATTTATTGGCGTTCGGTTTCTTCATATGATTCCGTCAAGTGCTATTATTTGATGTCCTATAGTATCTATCTTAATTGGTTTCGGCCTAGAGTCTTAGTACTCGGCCTAGGCTTTACGGTGTTCGGTTTGAAATCTCAAGAGTCAGTTCATTAAATTGGCTCACTTGGAAAATAACGTTCGATTCTATTGGTCTCTGAGAAGTATTATTGTATTCGGTCCCTTTCACAACAAGTGAGTAACTCTCTCGATTTGATTAGTTTTGAGTTGGAGACATCTCGGTCTCACTCCAAGTTTTCAGTCTCGTTCTGGGTTAAAAACTAACGTTCGGTATTTGGTATCCTACGGGATCTTTATTCAAATTGGTTAAGTTAAAGTTTTAATGATGAAAGATGATGGAATATGATATAGATGAAATGACTTTGATTATAAAAGAGTATTCCAGGGAGGAATATCTCATGAATGGATATTGGAAATTGGTAAAGTATGAATGTGGATAAAGCTAAGCTGACAATTCATCCTGATATTCCGTGATTACTCGTTTCTCACGTAGAGAAGGGTAAGTCATGTGTGGAAATGACAGGAGGTCCTAGTCCTTATGGTTAATTTGGACAGATAAGACTAACCTCGGGTGGCAGCTGTTGAGGATATCCTAGTTACTACATCACTCGGGTGCACGAACGTCGTAGCTACACAAAATTCATACCGTCCGTACAGTCAGAGTCTAGTATTAGGCTTTGCATGAAAGAGTTAATGATTTTATCTGGTTTAATTGATTGTGTGAAATATATGCTGATACATGAATTAAATTACATAAGCTTACCCTATTTTCCTATCTTGTCCGTTTTGTACGTTCGGTTATTGTCCTGTCGTAATGATCATCCGTGTGGATGTGAGCAGAAGGAGAATAGCTACTGGAAGAAGCGCTAGAAGAAGAAAGTTTGGTCGAAGTAGAAGTTAAGACCGAACAGTAGAACCGTTCGATTAGTAGTCAGTTTAATTGTAACTGTTCGATCATTTTTTACCTTTTTCTTTTGTATGACCGTTCGGTATAGGCCTTTTGTAAACCATTCGGTCTAGATTGCTTATTTGTACAGTTTTAACTTTATCGTTAGTTTAATTAAAATTATTAATTAAAGCTTTAACAAATTTTTATGGCTTGTCAAGGTTGAAACTAATTTTAGAAAAATGCCATACTATGGTTCCGAAAGTGTTTCCAAGGATACATGCCACAAATTCTTGCAAGATAGATCTACATACTTTGTAGGAAAGTGTGTAAAAAGTAATAGGTTTATTTAAAGAGGATAGATTGAATATAACTTAAATTTTTTTTGTAAGATGATGATGATGATTAGATGGTTTTGGGATGATCTAATAATAATAGAAAAATGATATTTGCAATGGCTTGTAAGGAACACTAAGACTATGTTCGGTTGGAGTGAATTTACTATTTACATTAATTTGCGCGGATGGATTTGAAAAATAAATGATATATTCGTTTGAATGATTTTGAGATGAAAAAATAAGTGATTGTGAGATTGATATTTTTTTCATCTCCTCGTATGTGCTGCGATTTGAAGAGATTGTATTTAAAATGTCTTTTTTACTCCGAATGAACATATCTTTAGGTAAAGCATGTCCCACTTTATGAGACGTGGAGTTGGTATTTTCTAATAGGAAAAGAGAAAGAGAGAGTTGCAGTGGTGACACTGTGAGAAACAAAGAGAGATTGTGATATAATTGGTTAAAGTTAATCTAGGATAGTAAATTATATTCTAAAAAAATAAATTTTAAAACTTAAATACAAATTTATTTTATTTTAATATTTTTTATTTTTTTTCTCCTTATAATATTTTTTATCAATAAATATATTATTAATAAATATTATTGTATATTATTTTTATTATTAAAGATATTTTAGTAATCTATGATTTTTTGTCAATTAAAATATTTTTTTAATTTGTCATATCTTATAATTTTCTCTTACTTTACTTTCAAATCTAACACATCCTAGATACTAATACAAGTGTGATAGATGAAAAAAAAAAAATTTAACTTTTATATTATTAGTTCACCTAGAACTACATTTCATTCTTCTTTCTAGATTGTAAATGATTCCATAATCAATAAATGATTATAAGTATTTTCATTCTCATTTCAAACTTACAAAAAGTATATAGAATCATTCTTTATTGTCTTTTTTATCTTCTTTATATATTTTTTGTTTAATTATTTTGATAATTCCTATTTTTGGTGACTTTTATCAAATAAGTTCTTCACCTTTTTTTGTCTCAATTGGATTCTTATTTTTGAAAAATCGAAGAAAATAGTTCCTTGTCGATAGTTCCGTACTATACGATTAAAGAGGTGTCATGTGTTAACTCATGATTTTTTGAATTTTTTAAATATTTTTTTAAATTATTTTTATTTTTATTATTTTTTTGGAAAATAAAAAAATTTGCCATATGTCAAAATGACATTATGCTACGTGGTAATGATAATGTGACATGGCACTGTCAGTGCCACATGTCACTGTTAGGCTACTTGTCATTGCATTTGTGTCAATTTGGTTTTTGTATTTTTATTTTGCCTCAATTTGGTCCATGTATTTTTATTTTGTCTCAATTGATTCGATTTTTCAAAAATAGAAACCCAATTGAGACAAAAAAATGGGGACCTATTTAAAAAAAATCACCAAAAATAAAAACTGTTAGAATCATTAAACCTATTTTTTTTTTCACAACTCACTTCTAACTTTCGTAATATTCCTTAATCATCACTTTAGATAAATAAAGATAATTGTTTATAATATTATAAAGATAATTGTCTCAGGATATATAAATAAAAAATCTTTACGAGAGAATTACTTCATAAAATGTTTCATTAATAAATAACACTCTCCATTATTTAATGAGATATTTCTATAATCTAACACTTAAATAATTTTGAAGTTGCATGCATAATATATTAATATTTTGCATTGTTAGTTGATTTTGCATGACAAACCATGTACTTACTTTTTCATAAGCATTCAAAGCGCAACATACCTAAGCCAAAAACCACACAATAAATCACCTACAGCAACTCAAACTAGGTGGTTGTTCTTATTCTTTTTTTTCTTATTTTATATTTTGAGTTGTGAAACAAGTGACAAGATCTAATTTAGGATTTCTTGAATGGAATCTTAATAAAAGCAAGTTCACTCCCAAGTTTTCTTATCTCAGTTTCAAAAATATAAGAACATAAAAAATTGTCAGATTCAATCGTTAACTGGATTCCATCATAAAATGCTTTCTAACTAACTTATTTTCATCACAAGCTTTTCAATTGTTCTTGATAAAAAATTTCATTCTTATGTAATTTTGTCAACCATCTTTAACTTAATTGATATCTATTACATTAATGCTGAGTTACTGTTATTAAGATAAAGAACAAACAAAGAAAGACAAGACAACAAAAACGGAACAAGGAAAAAAAAGAAGTGAGCAAGAGAAGAAAAAAAAACAGAGAACAAAGTATATTGCTTATTATTGTATTTGATACAAGGAGATTTTAACATAGGAAAAGGAAAAAACAGAAAAAGGCTCCAAAAACATAAAGACATATTTTATCAGCTGTAAACAAATTTTTTTTGCTAGTTATTTATGTTTTTTAGTTTTCTAATATTTTCATATGATTCTTTTTAAGTATCTTACTAAAGTCTTTTTTATCTTAAATTTAAGTTTTTTTTTCCTAAACTACTTTTTTTATGTTGAATTTGTATGACAATTAGTGTGTAAATAATTATAATTTTTAATTGAGTGCTTAAAGATAAAACTAGTCTAATTTTTGTGTGTAATCTTGGATTAATGGGTCACAGAAGTGTTGTACTAAATGACATGTAGTTATGTGACTGTTAAATATATTTACACAATTAACTTTTATAATAGATAAAATTCTATAAATATCACATGTTTTTTACTAAATTTACTCCCTTTTCACCATACAATATATGGAAAAGAAATAATATTTTGACACTTACAAATTTATTACTATCTCTTTTTATTTTTAACTTTCTTTCCTTTTAAAAATTATAAAAAATTATTTTTTATAATTTTTTATCTTTATAATATATATATCAGATAAATTTAAATATGTGTCATCTTATCGTTAATTTAGCTTTTCCTTTTCGCTTTTCTTATCTTTTGTAACTATACATAAGTTAGGAAAATTTGGCTGAAAAGTTGAAAATAGATTGAAAAATAAAATAAAAAATTGATGGTATGCATCATAGTTTTTCCTTCATACACACAGTAATAGACAAACTGCAAACACCGCGAGGTCCTCTTCTCCTGACTCATAAAAACAGCGCCATCTCTCTCACACGTGCCGCACGTGCCTCGCCGCAATCTAAATTCCGTTTAATTCCTCTATAATAATACCAGAGATCGCTGCCTCAGACGAAGAAAGGAAAGCCTTAAATCAACTCACGGCAAAGCCCGACCCGAACATCAGGATCCGAACCAGGGTACTCTCAGCAAATGGAGTCAATACTGGGTCGGGCTCTCGAGTACACTCTCAAGTACTGGCTCAAATCCTTCTCCCGAGACCAGTTCAAGTTGCAGGGACGCACCGTTCACCTCTCCAATTTAGGTACATTCAAATCCAAATTTCGAACTCAAATTTCATTTCACCGACTTTGATTCGATTCTCGCTCTCAGATATCGACGGCGACGCCTTGCATTCCAGTGTCGGATTGCCGCCGGCGCTCAACGTTGCCACTGCCAAAGTCGGCAAACTAGAGATAACAGTTGAGTTGCTTACGGTAACTGATTATCTTTCACTTCTTCGCTGTGTTTCCGATCGTGAATTGTGATTTGCTCTTTGTGGCTTTTTTGCAGCTTCCGTCTGTGAGCAATGTGCAGACGGAGCCAATCGTCGTGCATATTGATAGACTCGATCTGGTTCTCGAGGAGAATTCTGATTTTGATGCATCGCTTAGTTCGAACTGGTAAATAATGAAACGAGGCTGGTGATGCTTTATGCTTTTGCTGCCGTTTGTTTCACGTTTTTTTTTTCCTTTTGTCGATTACTGCAGTTCCGCGCCGTCGGCTGCCTCTGCCAAGGGAAGTGGTTATGGTTTCGCTGATAAGGTTCGAGCTTGATTCTGCTGTTTGTTTATCTAAGCATGAGTTCATATATGCGCATGCTGATAACGGGGTGTTCGTAGTCAAATCATGCTTCGGTTGATTTTGTAACCAATTTTAACAAAGTTTGTGGGATTTGAATTTGAACATTTATATTGTGGGGAACAATTCTTAATAACATAGTAAAGATGTAGACAAAGATAATTTATTGATTATAAGGAGAGATTACTAATTTTAGTCTATTATCGAGCCTAATAGAGGAAAAGGATGCAGTGAAAGGTTGCAACATTGTAGTGCTGTTCAGCCTAATAATTTTATCCTTCCTATTGGCTTGAAATTCCTAGGCTGATCAATTGTCCATGAATGCAATTATCTTGTTTGATTGTTACTAGTTCTTACTGACTGGGGGTGATTGTCAGATTGCAGATGGCATGACTATACAAATTCAAACAGTCAATCTATTGCTTGAAACTTGTGGTGGTTCTCGTCGCCAAGGGGGAGCAACATGGTAAGTTCTTGATACCAGCCCGTGCTCTGAACCATGCTCTCTACTCAATATCTTCTTTAGTATTTAATAATTTATGTTTTACCAACCCTATCAAGTTTTGATACTAGCATCTTGTTCCCGGCTGGGATTGATGCAATATCTAAACTGTGTTTCTTGCAATGGCGTTAGAATATAGTGGGTCAGTCAGAGGGGACAGTCTTAATTCTTTAGCATAGACCTGACGGGTGATAGAGTTTGCTGTGTTTGTTTCATAGACAATTTATAAATGAAACTTTGTGTGACTCAATCTGGTTCTGCCCCAAATCTTTTTATAATATCCCCATTCACTACCTCTTGTCGCAGGGCACCACCTATGGCATCTATCACCATACGCAACCTTTTGTTGTATACTACAAATGAAAACTGGCAGGTAATTATTTCAAAACTCACGCTTTCTGATTCTACTTGCCTATAGCACTTCATTGAAGAACTTTTACTACCAGGTTGTAAATCTTAAGGAAGCGCGGGAATTCTCCAATAACAAGAAGTGCATATATGTCTTCAAAGTAATATATCTTCCCCTTCACTAGTTTTAATCTATCAGTATTTAATCTATATTGGTGTGATTTTGTCCTTTCACATCTCTCTTCTATATTACCAGTATTTGATCTATATAGGTGTGATTTCATTACAAGATTTCACAAAAAATATTTTGTGCTATATTCTCAATGTTGATGATACTGTGTTGCCTATGTGTATTACCATATAACTATTCTCACGTTTTTATGTTCTGCCCAGAAACTGGAATGGCAATCTTTGTCTATTGATCTTTTGCCTCATCCCGACATGTTCACAGAAGCTACACTAGACCTCTCTGAGGAGGGGTCAAACCTTAGGGATGATGATGGCGCAAAGCGTGTATTCTTTGGAGGAGAGCGTTTTATAGAAGGAATATCAGGAGAAGCATATGTAATTAATGCAGTTTCCCCTACATGTTTTAATCATCTGTTTTATTACAGTATTTTGTGAATCATGAAATATAGCTTAACTTTATCATTACCAGATCACAATTCAGAGAACCGAGTTAAATAGTCCGCTCGGGCTTGAAGTTCAATTGCACATCAACGAAGCTGTTTGCCCTGCACTAAGTGAACCAGGTTAGTAAAAGGGCACATTTTGAGTTTCTTGAATATTGAATTGATAAACAAATGGCGAGATATGACATGGGAATGCTACAAATATGATCAGGACTACGTGCACTTCTCCGCTTTATGACGGGGGTTTATGTTTGTCTAAACAGGGGTGATGTTGATTCCAAGGTCAGCATTTTTCACATTATCTTAACTTTTCTCACCTTTGAGAACACCTCAGTAGTTTGTTAAGCTCAATATTATCATATTTCATTTTCGGATTTCTCTAAATATGTATGTAACTGTACCATGACAGCGATCCACTGAAGCAGCTGGGCGTTCTCTTGTCTCAATTGTCGTAGATCATATATTTCTTTGTATTAAAGATACTGGTTTGTCGTTAGCTTGCACAGTCTTTTTATGTTAATCTTTGTCTTCTTGAATTATTATTAAAATCCAGCTTTGGGTATATCATTGCTAGCACAATGATCTAACTATTATCATTAATTTACAGAATTCCAACTTGAGCTTTTGATGCAGTCTCTCTTTTTCTCTCGGGTATGTCTTTATGTTTTATTTTCTGAGACCATCTTACACTTTTTTCTCACATTTTTTTTCTTGGCTACTTGTCCATATTAATCTCGACAGTGATGCTGGTTACCTTGGCCTTATCTAATAGGTAGAATGGAATACCTTGAGCCAAAAAGAAAATCATATAGAGGCTTATATTTTCCTTTAAGACTCTCTTTGGGGCCTTAAGACACCTTATATATAGTTTAGTTTATTTGGGTCCTTTGGATGCTCGAAGAGTAACAAGATGTTGATGGTAACCCTCTGTAGTGGGTGTGTACATGTCATTTTCACATCTGATATGAATAATTCAGAAATAAGAAAAAAATTGTAAACAATAAATATATGCAGTATATGTGATTTTGGCATGATAAGTTATTTTTTTTTAATAGCAACTAAGTACTTATAGTGCTATTTATGAGCCAATTATTTGGAAAGCTTAAGCTATTAGGTGAAGGCACATGAATAATATTATATCCAACTTACCTCCTTAAGCGGGAATCCTTTGGGCTTGAAGCTTGGATAGTGCAAATGTCTAATTGTTGACTGAGGCAATAAGAACTGAAGGCTAGACTATATAGTCTGTGCAATTTTTTCATGCTTCAACCCCAAAGAGCTCCTGCACAATGGTTGTCTCAGAAAAACAATATAAAACCATGTATGTGTTTTCATCCAATAGCTTATCCTTTTGGGATTGTTGGTTCATTGGAACGCCATTTACAAATATTCATATCTTCCTCACTTTACAATGTCATATCTTCATGTTTGTGACCGTCTAATGTGCTATGTTATCAGACCTTCAGCCAATAGAGTTATATAGTTGATTGACTATCCTTGCAGGCCAGTCTTTCTGAAGGAGATAATGATAATAACTTGACAAGAATTACAGTTGGTGGCTTATTTTTAAGGTTTGTGTTTCTGTTCCCTCCCTGAATAATAGCTATTAAAAGAATTCAGCAAGCTTTGCCTGAGTGTGTGGGCAGGTGTTAGTGTGTATGTCAATCTATTTCATGCTCATATGATTTGATTAAAAGCTGGGAGTGGGAGTGTACTCGTCTGAATATATTGGCAATACCTTGGTTGAATTGGGAGAAGTTATTGCAATTGAAAATGAGAAAATAAAAATGATAAGAAATTCTTAGCAATATGCCCCACTTATTAATCAATTTGGTTGCACTTGTTTAACAACCATTTTTTTGTGCTGACTGGACTAATTGTTACTATGGAACTAATCTGTACTCGGTACATATTGAAATGCAGGGACACCTTTTGTAGCCCTCCATGTATCTTAGTGCAACCATCAATGCAAGCTGGCACTAGAGATGCTTTCCGTGTGCCAGAATTTGGTATTAATTGTCAACACATTCTTGAAAAGTAGTAATAATTACCCAGGCTATGAATATATTATTTGTTCACTTACCTTCTCTCCTTTCTTTTTCAGCCAGAAGCTTTTGCCCTCAAATATATCCTTTACAAGAACAGCAGTGGCAATTGAATGAGGGAACCCCTCTAATATGCCTTCATGCTCTTAAGATCATGCCCTCTCCACTTCCACCATCCTTTGCTTCTGAAACTGTTATTGACTGCCAGCCACTCGTGGTATGTGCAGGATCTTTCAATAAATGGCCTGTTATAAACTTAAAAAGTGAATCAATTCTGTACTTTTGCCAATGTTATAATTTAATAATCTTTCCATATTTTTAGATTCATCTCCAGGAAGAATCATGTCTGAGGATATCCTCTTTATTAGCTGACGGTATTGTTGTCAACCCTGGTGATATTTTACCAGATTTCTCGGTGAAATCTTTTATTTTCAATCTCAAGGGACTGGATATTACAGTTCCTTTTGACAAGACCAAATTGGATATTTCCAAAAATGACATGGACAATACAGTCCAGACCTCCTTTTCTGGAGCAAGACTTCATATTGAAAGGCTTTTCTTTCTAAATTCACCCTCACTGAAACTGAGAATGCTGAACCTGGAGAAGGATCCTGCTTGCTTTAGTCTTTGGGAAGGTCAACCAATTGATGCTAGCCAGGAGAAATGGACTGCTAGAGCATCCCAGCTTACTTTGTCTCTGGAAGCATGCATTGATGGACCTGGATGTCAAAGTTCTCTTGGACAGACGGCAGGATTGTGGAGATGTGTTGATCTGAAAGATGCTTGCATAGAAGTGGCTATGGCAACTGCTGATGGCAGTCCCTTGTTACAAGTTCCCCCGCCTGGGGGTATTGTCAGGGTTGGAGTTGCTTGTGAACAGTATCTGTCCAACACTTCTGTTGAACAATTGTTTTTTGTCCTGGATCTCTATGGTTATTTTGGGAGAGTTAGTGAAAAGATAGCAATGGCTGGAAAAAGGAAACAATTGGAGGACATTAGGGACAAATCCTTTGGTGGAAAGCTGATGGACAAGGTTCCTAGTGATGCTGCTGTCAGTTTATCAGTGAAAAATCTCCAACTTCGATTTCTGGAGTCATCTTCTGTTAATATTGAGGGGCTGCCTTTAGTGCAGTTTCTTGGAGATGATCTATCTACCAGTGCCACTCATAGAACCCTTGGAGGTGCTATTATTGTTTCATCTATTTTACGTTGGGAGAGTGTTGAGATAAGTTGTGTAGATGCTGAGGGACTCTTGCCATGTGAAAAGGCCTCATTCTTGTGTTCTAAGGAAAATGCTACCTCTCTGAGTGATAATGGATATCCTCAGCTAAGAACTGTTTTTTGGGTGCATAAGAATGAGAAGCATCTATTGAATGGAAATGCTCATTCAGTCCCTTTTCTAGATATAAGCATGGTGCATGTAATACCATTGTATGAACAAGACGTGGAATCTCATAGTTTAAATGTCTCAGCTTCGGTATCTGGTGTTCGTCTTGGTGGTGGAATGAACTATGCTGAAGCCCTCCTGCATAGGTTTGGAATACTCGGGCCTGATGGAGCTCCCGGAATGGGTCTTTGTAAAGGATTGGAAAACTTGCAGAAAGGACCGTTGTCAAAACTTTTTAAGGCAACTCCTCTCCTTGTTGATGATTCAGAAGATGGTATGAAGCAAACTATGTTATCTAAATTTCTGTAGTTGGTTAATGTGCTTAATACATAAAAAGTTTGTTTCTTAATTCATCTTGGGCATGTTTGTACGCTCTATTTAAATAGCTTTCCTTCCTATTTTTCACCAGTTGGAAGTATGCTAGAAGGGAAAGAAGCCGCTTTTCCCCAATTGAAGAAGCCTGATGATGTGGATGTAACTATAGAATTGAGAGACTGGTTATTTGCCCTTGAAGATACACAAGAGACAGCTGAAAGATGGTGGTTCTCCAGCCATGAAGATGAAGAAAGAGAAGAGAGGAGTTGGCATGCATCTTTCCATGGTTTACGAGTAAATGCAAAAAGTAGCCCACCAAATGTTCCAGATGGAAAAATACAAGTGCAAAGAATAAAACAACATCCAGTAGAATTGATTACGGTAAAGAAATATGTTTCTTTCTGTTTTTAAGATGTAATGTTTATGTTTGTAAATTTCTTCTCCAACCTTCTGTAGAATCAAAGATTTGCTTTTCGCTTTCAAGAATAATATATTTTGGTTGACTCTATAAAGGAGATAAAGCAAAATTAGCACTTGCTAAACAAAATAGCTCAACATTTTGTCAGGCATCACATCCAGTAGGGATTGTAAAACTTGAAAAACACTCTACTTTTGTCATTGGGACGGTGGGGGATAGCCTAGATGGATAATTATATCAGTTACATTTTTCTGTTGGCTAGTAACTACTAGGTTTAAAATCGGAATATTCTGTTTCTTGTTCTTTAAGATGTGTTCTATTCCTATCACTCCTCTTACATCGTGAGGCTACACTTGCAGGTTGGAGTTCAAGGTCTGCAAATCTTGAAGCCTCATTTACAAAAGGGCATTCCTGCATCAATGCTAATTGCAAATGGGGGTAAAGAATCCACCAACGCAGTTGGAGGAATTGGTGTTGAAGTTCGCTTGATTTTAGGTGGGGAGAATGTTGATGATGAAATGGTTAATTGGGAAGTGGAAAACCTAAAATTCTCTGTCAAACAACCGGTAATAAGAATTTCATATTTATGACACGTTGTCTTTTTTTTATATGAAGGTTCTGAGATGCTTTCTTCATGCAGATTGAGGCAGTTGTAACCAAGGATGAGGTTCAGCACCTAACTTTTCTGTGCAAATCTGAAATTGACTCAATTGGCCGGATAACTGCTGGAATTATACGGTTGCTGAAGTTAGAAGGTTCTATTGGCCAGTCAGTAATTGATCAACTTGGGCACCTAGGTAAGTTGTCAAATTATGCATTGAATTGTTTCTCATCAGACATAAAATCTCATTATTATAAGCTGCATTAATGGAACCTTAGTTTTTCCTGAAGTTGGGAAGTGATTTTATCTTCCCAAAACTGCATTTTCATACAGCGCAGAAGATGGATTTAAGACGTGAGGTATGATATGCTTAACTAACTGGTATGGCATATAGATCAAAGAGAGGAAATGCGCAGGACTAGAATAGGAAATGGATAATGCTTTATATCGAATCCAAGGGGCTGTAATATTAATGAAAACCTTATCCGATTACAACATATAATAGTAATACAAAGTACACTCTGACTCTGTTAACCCTCAAAAAACTTATGTTTAAGGGAGCTAATACCAGAAGTCTAAGGTTGGAGATGGTGTGACTTGAACAAATTTGAATTCATACATGTACAGTAAATGATACATGTGATAGTAATTGTCTGGACTTTCTCATGAATAGGAGACTTAAGTGTGGTTACTATTCGAGCAAATCACATGGCTTTGGTAGACTACTATTTTTCCTGATTTCGAGGAGCTTCCAAGCTGAAGCACCTAATGCCTGTTTGCATTCAAATTTCAAACTCCAAAAAAATTTTGCTTTGACAAAATTTGAGTAGGAAAATGTGATTTTATATGGGAACTCGTTCTCAGACAAAACAGAACCTCAGTTTATATATTTTCGTAATCTTCTAATGACGGTTTGATTATCTGCAGGAAGTGAAGGCATTGATAAGATTTTCTCTCCGGAAAAGGTTAGTAGAGACGGAAGTGTTGGCAGTAGAGGAATTTCTCCATTGCCAATTCTCATAAATGAGGAATCACACAGAACTTCGGAACAAACATTAACTTTGCTTGAGGAAGCACTTCTGGAATCACAGGCTAAACTTAATGATTTAATCAGTGATACTGGTACTTCAGAGTCTTCCTCTCAACACCTTACCGTACTCCAACTGAGTCAAAAGATAGAGACTATGCATGACTTACTGATGCAATTACGGCATCAACTTTAAGGTTCCTCTCTCTGCCATTTTTTGCTGTATATTTATAGTCAAATTATTTTCATTCACATTATAGATTACAGTATTGTGTATATAGGATATAAATCTTTGTTGAGTGTTGTACAAGCTAGGCCGCCGCCATGGCTCTTCATTGATGTAACAAATTTTGTTCCCTTCACCAAACAACGTAATCAAATGGTTGAGATATCTCTGGGAGTTTAATATCCTGATTTTCTGAATATTTTGCTACCAACAAAAAATCTTCCCCATTGTGATTAATTAATTCTGAAAGAAATCATAGTTACTCTGCCATGGAAGAAATTACTAAACACTCACAACATACAGAGTAGAAAAAAATTAGCGACTTTAACGGCGCAAAACCAAAAATCATGCTAAAATCTTAAAAAACGGTAATCAAATATATTCTATTAGGTTTTAACTCCTTTAAAAAAGGAGATAAAAAACATTATCCAATGTTTTTAAAGTTCAAATAAACTTAAGACGATACAATAGTGATTAAATAAAATAATATTTAAAATTAATTAGATTACAATTGTTAAAAAAAAGTCATAGAGTAAAAAATAGATGGCAGTTCTTTATTACCCAAAAACAGAACACTTCAAAATTTCAATCTTACCAAAAAACAGAACACTTGAAAGATGTGCGAGAGCATATCAAGGTATTCAGGAGCTTGTTTTAAGGAACGGTGTTAGATTTTCTTGAAGCACATCAGAAATACTGCAATCAGAAAAGTCATTCTTAAATAAAATATATTGGGTAACCTTTAAATAATGTTTTTAGAAATATTTTAAAAATGAAAAAAAGTAAAAACTTCAAATGAGATCAGAATATGATTTTTCACGTCCGATGAAAAAACAACCTTAACACCCTTTAACATGGGAATAAAAACACTTGAAAAATAATACAACATAATGTTACTACTTTTATGGAAAATCGGAAAATATCGCAACAAATACGTCAATATACACTTCTCTGATTTCCATTCTAAAAAGATAACTTAATCTGAAAAACAGAGAAAACGATTGACCAACTACTCACTGCATATTTCGAATGTAGAAAACATTGACCACATATATAGAACCAACGCTTAAGATCTACGCTACTAAAGAATTTAACTCAAACACCCTTAACAAATCATCTCGCACCATAGAAGATAATTACAAGCTTCACACGCAAAACCCTAATTCATTTCGAAAATATTTTCTATTAAATAATATATTAAAGGGGAAAGAACCATTCGAACTGAAGAACTCTAAATTGTATAAACCGGAAACATGCATGGCTCAATTTTATTTAAACAACGTCAAAGTTCTAATGAGTTCTCAGTTGAACCTTTTACATTATAAGGATTATCGAACCAAAATAACCAAACAGACAAAGAAACACGCAATAAACCAAGTTCCTGATTTTTTGACATGCACGTCAGATTGGTATTGCATGTATGCAAGTTAGGTTGAAGAGTTTGAAACATCATCCCAGCGCCATATTGTCCCATCCTCACAGCAACTCAATATAGTACTAAAACATAAACAACAGAAGACTATAGTTAAAAACTACAAGAATATTGCATCAAAAATATGAGAATGATCATCAATATATCAAGCATTACCTTCCATCAAAGGAAGTAGCAGTCTGCCTGATCGGAGAGATTGATTGAGGATGTGACAACCTGAACAAGGTGACTAAGCATAAGAACTTTATACAGTAGAAGACCTTTGAATTGAAATAACTATAAAACTTAGGTCAAATTTTTTAAAGTCTTGTTTGAACTGGTTTTTACAATCAGAATTGGAGTTCATCTCAGAAATTTGCATAATCTTTTTAAGGCAAATATTTATTTGCAGATTGTGGAGATGAAACTTAAATTCTGATTGAAAACTACACAAACCATCAATAGAACTTTCTCTAAGTTTTGTTCTTGAAATAATCAGTTGATAGACAACATACTTTGTAGCAAGTACAGGAGGACATGACTGCAATTCCCAAACATAAATCTTGCCTTCCCTGTTACCTGAAAGACCCAGAAAATAAAAAATGAACATAAAACAAAAGTAAAATCTTAAAATTTCCTCAGACTTGCCATAAAAAAGCACCAGTCCAAATTGTCAGAAATATGTATTCAACAAATTGTCCAATTATCCATAGTTCCTATCACACTATATGACTGGAACTGCAGTAGATACTAGAGAAAATAATAAATTTTAAAAAATAAGCAATCATTCTTACCTACTGTAGCTATGTTGAAATGGAAATCACATGAAAACTTGATGAACCAGATATCACATTCAGGAATGGGGTATTTCTGAAGGACATCAACTGCACCCTAAAAATCCACACAGAGCACAAAAAATAATATGAAGCTGATTAAAACTTACATATCATAAAAACAAATGAAAACAGATAATAATAATAATAAATAATTATAACTAACCGTTCCTGTAATTTCTTCCTTCACTTTAGGTTCCCACAACATAATTTCATCATCAACACTCTGGAAACGTAAAATGATCCATTACTCAAGGAATTGGCAAATTAACTATATCAATAGGAGGAAAACTCGTTGAAAACTCGATACTATGATTCATTGTGGAGTGCCCAAAATGAGGACTTGCCCAAAAACCTTCCTAACTTCTCGTCTCCCAATTATTAAACTTTTTTAGACAAAGAAACTTCACTGAAACATATTTCCCACTTAAAATGAGCATCAAGGATAAGTGTAGAAACATCAAATTCAGTAAAGCTACCTCAGCTTGTCTACCAAAGAAAGTCGTTAATATTTATACCATACAAACTTACACCAAAGTTTTACCATAAAAATTTTCAAAAATTAATTTGTTGTTTTAATAAAATAGTATCAGAAACAGCTGTTTTACATAAGATACGTGAAGCTGATAATACTATTTCCACAACAAAAATAACATTTAAATTCAACCAGGAAGAGTAGTCTGACACTGAGCAATCACTCACCTTTGAAAGGATAAAATCACCCAACCACCTAGTACAGTCAACATAATTTACATGAACCGAAGCAGTGTATACCTGAGAATAGGTATCACTAGAATTAGGAATTATACTAAGATCAACGATATGTACCAAAAATAAATTGTTACTAACAGGACGTTGGACAAATTTTGTTGGGAACTTTGAAGGAAGATCTGTCCATGTGAATGATTTTTCTACATATGTCCAGAAATCTGCATAAACGCAAGGAACATGATGGAATAAAATGAAGCGGATAATTATAGAGTTGGTACATTACAATTGACTGAATGTGTAAACAGAAACAGGTGTAATGTTCCGCACAAGAACTTTTTACAAATTACAAAAATAATTGCTACTTGCAGCATATTTTGTTATGAAACAAATATCAGAGATACAATAAAAAATGTATATCAAATCCATTAAGAATAATTGATTATATGTAAGAAGGATAGATGTATAAACAGAGGACATGGAAGATCAAGGAACCCTCAATAGCTTTCCTAAAAATATTGACACAATGGTGACATTTAATCCGTGCCGTGTAGTCAACTCCACCTAGTGGAAAAAGTATCAATTTTATCTTATTTCTTCATTTTCGTTATAACTGACGAAAGAGCTGATTTTTTTCACTCTGCTCTCTTAACAATCTAAATATCAATCAACCATTACTTCAGTTTTGTTTCACTCTGCCAATCTTTAGTCAGGTAGCATAAAGAAGCTACCATAAAACAAAATATCTTACCCTTTATAGACCATATTTTTACGGTATTATCCATGCCACAACTACAAATACGATATATATCCGAAGGATGAAAGTCCTACAGAAAGAAACATAAAATTAGTTGGGCTAATCTCCAAAATCCAGATATTATATATATTATAGCTACGAATAGGTAGGCATGTAAACAAGAAAAAGGACAAGATACACTGGATGGAGAGTAGACTTACAACACTTAGGATTTCATTGCGGTGTCCTCCAGCTCCTGAAAATATCAGGATACATATTCCAGTTTGAGTATTCCACAACCGAAGAGATTCATCCTGATCAACATTAAATGTCATTAATGAGAAACAAAAGATTCTTTAAATAGTTAAAATGTGGAGAAGCCAATTACTTTGCTTGCAGATATCACAAGTGATGGTTTTAATGTTTGGGTTCTGACTTCATTTATAGAATTCCCATGGCCAATAAAACTCTGCAGAGAGGAGATGTCATGTTATGTGGCAGAAGGGATTAGAGCACAACCAATACATTTTCAACATTATTGACAAAAAAAATACATTCAAAGGCATTTAGCCTGCAGTAATGCTCTCAAAAATCCCAACTAACAATCAACACTAAGGGCAGGCACATATGAGTGAATAACTTATTAAGCTTTGATTCAGTAAGAACTTAAGCACTGGTTCAACAATAAAAAGCTTATCCATGAAGTTAACTGTGAATCACTTTTCGGTTAAGCTTCTTAAAATAAGCGAAGAAGAATGAATAGTGAAGACATGAACCACTTTAATAAGCTCAAACCAAACTCCAACAAGGACACCAATATTTTTTTCTACGAAAACAAAATTCAGAAAAAGTACTTAACCATAAAAATTAAAAGTAAACAGAGCTACCATTAATCAAAGACCACCTTGAAATGCTTTTATATAAAATAAACCGACATAAGCTCCATATAATCTCTTACAAACGCCACCGAAATATAAAAAATCTATAATCACATGTTCAAAAGCTTCATGCAGATTATCACGAGTTCATTACTGTAACCAAAATACCCTGTATATGCTCTCACGGCCAGCATCAATGATTCGGATTATCCCCTTGCTTCCACCAGCCACAATATATGGACTCCCATCATCACTGCATGTCCAACCCACAGTGTAAAAAGCCTCATCCTTCTGGTCCACATAAAAACATAAAAAGTGAAACAAACTTTAGAACACATACATATACAAAAAAACAAAGTTAGAGAAAATAGAGACTGAAGAGTCAATGTTCACTTACATCCTCGTCCACATAAGACTGCAAAACAGCTATAACCCCTCCTTCAAGGCATTGATAAACAGTAATCTAAGAAGGGGAAAAAAACATTAAAAATTGAAACTTCTGGAATGAAATGAAAAAGGACAGTGGAGAAAAAAAAAATAGAGGGTGTACTCTGTTGCCACCAACAGTGACGAAAACATTGAAGTAACGAGAGTCAAGGAAGTTGAAAACGACAGCGTATATAGGGCGTTTCCCCTCTTCGAGGCGATTGGTGATTCTGTATTCTTTCTTTTTGGCCGGAGCCAACGATCCCACCACAGGCTCACACCCTAAGCCAAATGTTTTTCCCTTTTTAGCCTCTTCCCCCGTCATCTTTTGTATTTCTCAGTATTCTCTCTCTTAGGGTTTCACACAAAGAAAGATGAGAGAGAAAGATGTAATTTTTCAATTTCTCACACAAAAAATTAAATAAATAGATAATTTTACGGACATCCGATTAACATTCAATCTGACCCGACTCATGCTAAAAGTTCTCCATTTTAGGTTAAAATTTTAGATTATTTTATATGTCTGAATCTGACGTCAGATGTTATGTCAGACGTGACGTCAGATATCATGTCAGACACTGTTATGAAATTATAATGTCTTTATGATCCATTAACAGTTATGTATTACTTTTATAGTTGGTAAGTAATGAGTAATAAATTATTATGGTTTTTCATAATTTACACTAAATAATTTTATAGGTTATCTGGTTAAGACTAAATTGAATCTTACTCATGATAAAAAAGTGTATATCTTAATTTGTATCATAATTAAATAATTAAGTTTTATATTTATAAGTTTGTCTTAATCTAATATTAGGTCTGAATCTAAGATTAGAAGTGATGTTAAATATTACTTAAGTCATGATTATAAAAATTGGATTTTGATATGGTGAAAAATATTTATTATATGGATAACCAATGACTAATTAAAGATTACATTTTACATAATTTACATTAAATAGATAATTTTAAATGTTATCCAAATTCAAACTCCCCTGATTTATCCATTAATACTCAATCAAACCTGATTCATGTTAAAAATTCTCAATCTTTACTTGTATCATGATTAAAAATTTAGGTTATTTTACATTTGTTTGAATCTGATGTTAGACGTGATGCTAGATATTACGTCAGACCTAACGTTAGATACCATGTCACACACTACTATAAAATTTTGATTTTCATAATATTTTTATGATTAAAATGAAAATTATTTACTACTTTCATAATGTACATTAAATAGATAATTTTATATGTTATCTTGTCAAGACTCAATAAAATCTTACTCATGTTAAAAAAGTTTATATCTTAGTTTGTATCAAAATTAAATAATTAGGTTTTACATTTATAAGTTTGTCTCAACCTAGATGTGAAGTTAAATATTACTTAAGTCACAATTATAAAATTTGGATTTTGATATCGTCAAAAATATTTATTAAAATTTTATAGTTGGTGATCAATTACTAATTAAAGATTTTTTTATATGATTCATATTAAATAGATAATTTTAAATGTTATTCAAATTCAAACTTACCTTAATTATCCGATTAATAGTCAATACAACCTTATTCATGTTAAAAATTCACACTATTTACTTGTATCATAATTAAAAATTTAGGTTATTTTATATTTGTTTGAATATGATATCCTCAAATACTACGTGAGACACTACTAGAGAATTTAGATTTTCCTAATGTCTTTATAATTAAAATGAAAATTATTTGTTACTTTTACAATTAGTAATCAATAACTAATAAATTATTAAGGTTTTCCATAATTTATATTAAATAAAAATTTATAAGTTTTCTCAATCAATACAAATTTATTACCATGTTTTAATAAATATGAATATCGTATAAGTGTAGTAGAATTAAACTTTAAAACAATTTTCAGACACACTAAAATAAGTCTATTAGTTTTCAATTAAGTTAACATGTAATAAACATTTGTTTTGTTTTATATTCATTTACTAAACACGAGTTTGTTTAGATTTTTTTTACAATAAACTTTTGAATGATTTCATTATTATTTTAAATATTATATAAGTATTATTTAGGTAAAGAAGATAAGTATTTTTTAAAATCAAAGTATTTTTAGTTTTTTCAAGCATTATTCAATTGCCACTCTTACAAAATAAAAATAAAAAATTCAATTTCCACTCCTTAAAAAATAAACAAACACATTGCTTAAATTATATGGAAAACTTTAGAGGAAAAAAGAAAACTACACTTTTAGATTTGATAGCAACAGTTTTATTGAAATTTTCTGAATAACTTTACTAACGATGTTTTTTATACAAGCAAAAATAATAAAATTATATATCTAAGATATAATTACAATTAAAAAATCATTTAAGATAACTTTTTATAACACTAACATTTATATATTTATATTGAAAGAAAAATGATATAAGTAAAAAATTACTTCACTTAAACTTAAACAAACTCAATATATATTATATTTTTAACTTTTCAAAATAATGAAATTATATATTTAAAATATAATTACAATTAAAATTTTATTTTGAATAATTTTTTATAAAATCAATATTTATATATTTGTATTTAATTAAAAAGAATATTAGTAAAATATCATGCAAAATTTGGAAATTATTGAACCTGGAACATATAAAAGAAAAAAAATAGAAATGTATTAAAAAAAAATTAATTTAGTTTGGGGCTAGTCCCATTCTAACCCTACCCCAATCCACTTTATGTGGGGCTTTGGGAGTTGAGACTTTAAAAAAAATCCTATTAAGTGAGTTAAAAAAATGGAGCTTAATTTTATAAGGGGTTAGGGTCAAGAGCGTTGCTCCCTTCACCACCACGTCATCATGCTCCATGCACCTCCTCAAATTCTTTTATTTTCAAAACTATCCTTAGGTTAAAGGTTAAAACTTTTTTACTTCTACCACGAATTTTTAATTTATTTCCCAAACTCTAATTTTACCTTATTCATATTCTCTAAACGCATCAGCTGCACCCCACCCCATATCAACTCAATCTTTTTCTACTTACTTGTAGCTAAGGATAATTTTGAAAATAGAAGAATTTGAGGAGGTACAAGAAGCATGTCGTGGTGGTGCAGGAGTCAAAAGCCACAAGTAATAACCTACTTTTGTCAAAAGTTTGTGTTAGTGGTGAACTTGGTGTAATTATATTTGTTTGCATTGTTTATTCATAATATGAAAATATGATTTTCATTGCTACATTACCACAAAATTAACTTCCTTTCTGCATATTTAAAAGGAGAAACTTGATTTGTGCAATTATATCACATGAAGAGGCAATTGAGGGTGTTTTTAAAAGTCGGTACCAACTAGACACTAACTATTGAATTTGAGGACTAATTAAATAATTAAGCATTTTTAATAATATTAGTTACGTTGTACCTTTTTATGTTAGTTATATAGAAAGCGTGAATTTTTCATATCAATTAAATTTTTGACAAAAATAATTTCCTTACCATGTAAATTGAAAGAATGGTCAATAAAAGACCTCAAAATGTTGTAATATATATTTTTTCTCAATTTCTACTATGATTAAATCTTAGCTACAACCAATTTCCTGGTTAATTATAATCTTGATTGACATAAAAAATTTATCTTTTTAATATCTGATTTGTTTTAGTTATTATTCTCTTTATATATTAATATATTTTCATGCAGATATTACAAACACAATTCATAAATAAAGATTTTTAAATTTCTATGAATGTTATCATTTTAGCTTAGTTTACTAAAAAGTTAATAATGTATTCAAGTAAATAAACAAATGTTTAAGTATACAAATATCATAATCTTAATATTAATACAAATATAAACAAATATACAAGTTATTATAATAAATAAAACTACATAAATTTACAAGTTATAAAACATTCTTCAAAAGTTTATGTTTATCACTCTTGAATGTTTAATACTTCATTTTTCAATGAAGATAGATCACTCAAAATCTACATATTCAAAATTGTATTTGAACAATGTAAATTAAAACTCATATTTAGTTATTTAAGTTGTTTGGGTCAATTCTATATTACATTCCTCCATAAATTAATAATATTTGTAAATATGATTGTGTATGTGTTTCATTACATTGACACTTATGGTTAGATAAATAATGAAAAGTATTTTATATAATACAATTCACTAGTAGTTAAACAAATAACATATATTAAATGTATTGTAGTAGCTAGTTTATTCCTATGAACATGAGAAGTCATATTAACCTCAAATGAGTTTACCTAGCTGTATAAAAACAATGTAAGCTAAATGATATCAATCATTAAATTTATTAGAATATAAAATATAAGAATTTGGACACTTAGCGTTAAATATATTTTCATTTGTCAAAGTATTCTTTTCCTTTGCAATCAACATAAAATAACCACAACAAATTTGTAAGAAATAATTAATAATAGTTGTCACTTATCCTAAGTTATAATAATATTAAAAACAATTAAGTTTTGCATCAATTTAAAAATGATACACTTAATTATGTAAATAAAGTGTTAGATATTTCTTTTCTTATATTTCGTAAATGTTCATATAAAGTATTTATATATCAAGTACTATGTTTGTACCTTTATTTTTCTTTGTTCTAAATGACAACAATATCAAGGATTACTAACCTTCGGTACAAGAAAAAAAAGGATGATATCAATTTTCTATAACTTCACAATTGTGATTTTGGAAAAAATAGTAACTTTTTTATCTTTAGAATCATCCAGCACATGTTGAAAATATAATGTAGTATAGCTTAGTTCATTGTAACATAAAAAAAAGAAGAAAAAGACACAATTAAAGTAAGTAAGAAAAAATTTCCTTGTTACAATTTGCTTGACTACTCTTTCCAACAAAAGAAATTCTCACATAAATAGAAATCCTTAAACATATTGATATAAGAGATTCATATAGGCTTCTTTTATTGATCAAAAGCTTCCTGTGACCAACATGTTAGACA
This sequence comes from Vigna umbellata, assembly GCF_029865625.1. Lineage (NCBI taxonomy): Eukaryota > Viridiplantae > Streptophyta > Magnoliopsida > Fabales > Fabaceae > Vigna > Vigna umbellata. The sequence goes on from NC_142170.1 coordinate 7,001,346, forward strand.
ATATACAATTCAGGGAAACATTGTTTTACATGTTCTTATTTTGGAACACTTGGATGATTTGCGTAGCCTCTCGTGTAAAACCTTATGTTTTCATTTTGAAAACCTTTAATGCTTTAGGTCAAGTGGGCAATTCTCTTTCTGAAAAGATATATTGTTTAATGCTTATTGTTAAACTTCAAAACTAGAGATTCTAGACGGTCTAGTCTCTCTAGACAATCTTGTCTCATCATTCTCCCCGCGTTTTGATGTTTAACAAATGCACATGGTAAATGAAATATCTTTCATAATGATTTTGAAAATGTTTGAAAATTGTCAAGGTTTTTCTATCTTACTAAACAATGTGTATTTTAGGTGTGCTCCCCCCTTACTCCTAGCTCCCCTGAATTGTTTGACCTTTTTATCAAAGAAAGAATATTTTTGTAAAAAGTATTAGAGCAAATGAGAGCTTTTGAACAACTTCCTTCAAAGTGTTTCTATGTAAAAATTTATATCATGGCTTTAAGGTGTAAATATCAAATCATTGATTCAGAGCATAAATGAAATGATTATTCATTCATGTATCAGAGTAAAATATAGTTACTTGATGTTCATCAGAGCGTAGATGTTATATTAGAACATGTTATGAGACATGGATATTTCAATCTCGAATATTTATATATTAAAACAGTATTTGTAGGATTTAAGGAATGTGCTCCCATGAATATGATAGTTTATTTTCATCACAACATTCATGCATTCAATCGCATGACATACTATAGTCTATTTTCATCACAACATTCAGACATTCAAACACATGACATATTATGGCATTAAAGCATTAATATTCATCAGTTAAATATGATACAAATAATTTATGACTTCCATAAGTCATCATCATTGGATTGAATGAATGCAACTAAATTATTAAGCCAAATATATGAAACACGAAGATATATATAATCATAAAAATGAGCCAATGGAATTATTGTAAAAAGAAATTATGAATAAATAACTAATGTAGTGCATAGTTTTAGAGTTCTCCGCTATAAAAATAAATAGGCCAAGTTTCTCAACCAAGAAGGGAGGTGAATTGGTTTCCCTTGTAAAAATAATTTCTTTTAAAACTCTTTTTCAAATCTTTTGATCTTTCTTGGAATGCAATCAATAAAGAATGAAATCAAAGTAAGAGTGTAGGGAAAGAAAGAATTCACACAAGGATATATACTAGTTCGGCAAAGCCTACATCCAGTCTTCTTTCAATCAACCTTAAATTAAAAGGATTGCACTATAATGATTGAGTTCTTACAAGCAAGATATAGAGGCAACCTTCTCAATGTACTCTCCTTACAACTCCAAATCACTTATAGCAAATACACCCTGTCAACACCCAATTTCGTCCGGATGACTAAATAATATAGGTCTTTCGTTTTTTTTTATTGCATCTTATTTTATTTTATGTTTTTTATGAATTTTATTATTTTATTTTGTTTTTTTATTTCATTTGATTTTTCATATAAGTATTGTAAAAAGAAAGCAAAAAAAAAAAGAAAAAAAAAAAAAAAGAAAAAAAAAGAGAAAAGGAAAAAACGGTTACTCCCTCACGCACACGGACTGCCCTTTTGCTCTCGACCACCCTCTGCTCCGGACACCCGTAACCACCCCAACAACTTTTCCATTTTACTCCCAATTCCTCATCTCCATTGAGAAGGATCCATGATTCACCTCTAACGAAACACCTCTGCCTCCACCACGTTTTCTAACAGCACCATCATTCACACACCCGTAACCACCTAACCACTTTTCTTTTTCACTCCCAACTCCATTACCTCCAACAGATCTATCATTCATGGGGGACGATCCTCCATTACCTCCAACAGATCTATCATTCACTGGGGACGATCCTCCATTACCTCCAATACACATCACCTTCATCCCAGGCCTCAGTGGAGGAACACCTCTATTCTTTTCACACAGCGTCTTCATTGTCACCCCTCATAATTCCTCACCAAACCAGATTCAATCTCCAGAATCACTGTCCACTCCAACCTTTGTCTCACCCACGGCCAGCACCTATCATCTTCATCCCTTTCTTCTTCCTTTTCATCTTCAACACTCGAGATCAATCATACCTCCCTACCATCACTTCACAGGCATCTTTGTTTATCCACTTAAACCTGCAAGAAGAAAATCACAAAACCAGAAATGACTAAACCACTGTGAACCCTTCAATTCTTTTTCAATTTCGCCAGACCATCCTCATCCTCCTCTTCGAACCATCCTTGCGTCCATAGCAACCAAACAGAGGGAGAAGAGAAACTGAGGAAGAATGAAAGGTTTGGAACGCTACGAAGAGGGACGACGCTCTTGTCGTGAGTAACGTCGCCGATGGTCTTGGCGACGACCCGTGGCAACATCTTTTAGCTGAGCTTGAAGATCGCCGTGGTGTTTGGTTTGGGGTAGGCAAGGTCTGAGCGAGAGAAGACGAAGATGGTGGTCCGCGGCGGCGCTCCTAGCCGGTGAGGAAAAGCGACGGCCCCAGCTTGGTCGCAGCGGCGACTTGCGCAGGACAGCGACATTGACGACGCCGGCAACTTCACCGGTCCAGGTCGTTGCGGCGAGGAGCAACAGAGGCGCGAGCAACTGTGTCGCTGGCATCGCTTCACGGTGTCGGAGCTTACTTCTCTCGCTCACGCGAAGAGAAGAAGACGAAAGGGAGCCTGGTGCCGTGGCTGGCGATGGCTTCTGCGGCGAGTGTCTTCACTACCGACGCTGTAGACCGCAGCTAACGGTGGCCTATTAGGTGGAGGCTGGGTCGTGCCCGTGAGCGGCGGAAGTGAGTGTCTCTGGTTTCTTTTGATCAGAGAAGGAGGCCATGGAGCATTGAGTGCAGATGTTGAAATGGGGGAATTGTGTAGAACCCCTAATGTTCCTGATTTGGGTTAAAGGGCTTTGGACCTAGCTTTTGGGCCACATTCTCTCTGCCTGCCACCACGCATAACTCCATTCACACCCTCATTCCATTTGGGCTTAAGCCCATTCTGTTTTTGCAAACAAAACAAAGAGAATTGGGCTTGAACATATATTTCGGGATGCACCTCCTATTTCTCATTCTTACACTCCTGACAGCATTGGCCCAAGCAAAGGAGCCTCATTTCTTCGCACCCCTGGTTTTTAATCTCTACACCCCTATTCTTGTTGGGCTGTTTCTCTTGCTTCATTTTTATGCTTTTGTTTCTTTATTTTTATTAGTATTTGTTTAGTTATTAGTCTTTACTGTATGTAACCCCTTGTATGATAACCCCACTCCTAGATCTTGTCTTTTATTTTTATCTCGGTTATTTACTGCACTTTAAATAAAAAAGAAGAAGGAAAATTATATATAAATAATAAAATCAAATAAAAGTATTTTGAAAAGGTTTAAGCACACGTGCGACCGCTCGCGTAGGCCTTGTGCTGAAAATCTTTTCCTTTTCTTTTACAAAAGTTAAAAATCAAATAAAAATATTTTGAAAAGGTTTAAGCACACGTGCGACCGCTCGCGTAGGCCTTGTGCTGAAAATCTTTTCCTTTTCTTTTACAAAAAAGTTAAAAATCAAATAAAAATATTTTGAAAAGGTTTAAGCACACGTGCGACCGCTCGCGTAGGCCTTGTGCTGAGAATCTTTTCCTTTTCTTTTACAAAAAAGTGAAAAATCAAATAAATATATTTTGAAAAGGTTTTAAGCACACGTGCGACCGCTCGCGTAGGCCTTGTGCTGAAAATCTTTTCCTTTTCTTTTACAAAAAGTAAAAATCAAATAAATATATTTTGAAAAGGTTTAAGCACACGTGCGACCGCTCGCGTAGGCCTTGTGCTGAAAATCTTTTCCTTTTCTTTTACAAAGGTTAAAAATCAAATAAAAATATTTGAAAAGGTTTTAAGCACACGTGCGACCGCTCGCGTAGGCCTTGTGCTAAAAAACCTTTTCCTTTTACAAAAGTTCAAAATCAAATAAAAATATTTGAAAAGGTTTAAGCACACGTGCGACCGCTCGCGTAGGCCTTGTGCTAGAAAACCTTTTCCTTCTTTATTAAAAATACTAAAATATTCCCAGCTACAAGTAATCTTTCACCCAGAACTACGTGATCCTTGATTCTCCATCAAAAGTGGAGATACGTAGGAGCAAGGCTAGCCCTTGTCAGGTTCACTTTCCCAAAAATCCAAATTTATGCATAATCATTTTCCAAACAAAATTTTCTAAACAATTTTCAAGCAAATTTTCAAGCAGTTTTCTAAAAGAACTACGTAACCCTGATTTCTCATTTTGAATGAGAATACGTAGGAGCAAGGTCAATCCTTGTCGGGCCCAAAAAACTAAAAAAATATGTTTTGTTTATTTTAGAATTTTATTTTAGGGGATAGTTAAACATTTTGAAAATCACATCATATTCGTGCATTTAGTTAAAGGTACTGCCTTAGGGCAGGCGTTGTGGGGTGCTAACACCTTCCCCACGCGTAACCGACTCCCGAACCCAATCTTTGGTTTTCGTGGACCGTGCTTTATCGTTTTATGGTTTTTCCGTAGTTTTCCATAATAAACTATGGTGGCGACTCCAAATCTCTTTTCTAAACCGCGTTTCTTTTTTGGATCGTCGTCCCGTCGCGATTCCGGTTGCGACAGATGGCGACTCCACTGGGGACTAGCCAGAGAGTCAAGCCATTTAATTAGATATGCGAATTCGATGTGGTTTCTTTATGTTTTCCTCTCCTTTTTCTTTATCTATGTTTGACATTTTAATAATTGCGTGTGAGTTGTTTTGATTATTCTTTGAAAAAAATTGTTGTATGGTAGGAAACATGTTTATATCTGCCTGGAATCTTTCTGGTTGTTTTGCAGGTGAGGGTTTGGGGTGTACAATTGCATTCTCCCTTCACACACACACAATATGCATATCATGAGTGAGGCCCTATACCCGGGTCTGAGCGCAACTTAGAAATAGAGGGGTTGTGTAGCGGTGTCACTCTGGGATGTACTTCCTGTTTGGCTATCGTGAGAACCCCAGCCAGAGTCTGTTCTCTTCATTTGTGTCTCCACATCTAGTTGATTACTCTGACTGTTGTGGATGAACAGTGAAAAGAGCTATAGCTCTGGTGGCCTGATTTAAGTATTAGGAAGCTATCCTTGTGAGTGCATATATTTGGTCTTAGAACTTTACTCATTCAACCTTTGATAAGGCACAAAAGGGAGAAATGTGTATTCTTATAACCCTCATGTTTGCTTAATAAAAATCACGCACCTTGTGGATTCTAGTCAAAAATTATAAATTTGTGATTAAGCCTTTGAGATAAAATGGAAATTAACATGAGATCTGAAGTCAAGGGGGGTTCAAGTTCAGACATTTTAAAGAAAAGGATAGCCATTGAAGTAAAGGAGGGTAATATGGATGGCCTGAGAGAACCGCTGAAGAAAATGGAGACAACCCAAAAGGATGCATTCAGGAAGGAGTATGGGAATTTGTTGAGCCTGTTAGAGGTGGAAGTTCAAACACTGGCCATTACTCTTTTAGCCCAGTCTTATGAACCACCATTGAGGTGTTTCACTTTCCAAGATTTCCAACTAGTGCCATCAGTGGAAGAATTCGAGCAAGTCTTAAATTTGGAAAAAACTCCATACAACTACTTTGAGCAGTATATCCTTGTCTTGCAGTGAGCGAGGATCAGGAAAATACACATAATGAAGTTGGAAAGCGAGTTCAATCAAGGGCAAAGTGAGGGGCCTTCCTCAAAGATACTTATAGGAATACCTACATCATTTGGCTTAAGAGGAAAATTGGGAAATGTTTACGAATGTATTAGCTCTTCTCCTCCATGGTGTCACGCTTTCTCCTAAATGTCAAGAACCTCGTCGACTATGCCGCTATGAATGCATTCGTGGGATACGAAGAGCGCTGTGAGAATCCAGTCGCTACCATCTTGGCTGAAGTTCATGGGACCCTTAATCATTGTTATGAGTTGAAGGGAGGGAAAGTGTTATGTTGTGTTCATCTCCCGTGTGACTGAGGACGCCTTAAAGGCCACCTGTCCCATGTTTGAGCTATGGCAGTATAAACCAAATGTGAAAGGGGCAGATGAATGGGCGCAACTTTGTACAAGTTTAAAACAAAGAACAATTTAAATGGTGTGTCCCTTGGCAGCATAGATCGCAAATTATATATCATTTGCAGGAGTTAAAAATGAGCTTGGAAGAGTCTCCAACAAAATTATAGAGATGAATCAACAAGGCACGCAGAAACGCTCGTCACACATGCAGAAACGCTTGGCGCAAGGGTGACGCCAAGTGAACGTTCGTCCAGCTCTCAAAAGACAACGCTCGTCCTGAAGCAGAAGAGGACGCTCGTTTTGAAGGAGACGTTCGTCCAGATGACGTGAGAAGAGGACGTTCGTCCAGGACTCTTAGAGAGGACGATCGTCGAGGTAGAAATGGACGCTCGTCACATAGCGAGCGCACACAAGTATCGCGGACGCTCGTTGACAGAGAACGAACGGCAGAAGAAGCACAGGACGCTCGTCGCAAGAGTGGCCGCTCGACCAGACATCTCGCACAAGTGGACGCTCGTCCTAGACGCTCGTCCAGACATGTTAACGCTCGTTCAGAAAGGGAGCTCGTGCAGGACGCTCGTCACTTAGCGAGCGCACGCTCGTTTCATGGCGAGCGGACGCTCGTTGACAATGAAAGTGGACGCTCGTGTAGCAGAAAACGTTCGATCAGATAGTGGACGCTCGTCCAGACATCCAACGCTCGCACACGGACGCTCGCCGAACACAGCGCTCGTCCAGAAGAGGACGTTCGTCCACATTCGTCTGCACGTTCGTCCAGAAATGGGACGCTCGTCCAGGAACGCTCGTCCAGAATCCAACGCTCGTCCAAGGACGCTCGTCCAGAATTGGGTCGCTCGTCCAAAAAATTGGACGCTCGTCCAGAATTGTATCGCTCGTCCAGAAAATTGGACGCTCGTCCAGAATTGGGCCGCTTGTCGAGAATTTGGACGCTCGTCCAGAGATGACCCGTGACTCAATTCTTGTACCCTTCTTTATATCAGAATCCAGAGGCAATTGGAAAGGGGGATCTAGAACGGGGAGGAGACCAGGGACGCTGCTGCAGCTGCTCCAAGGGGCTTCCATGGTGGAAAAAATCCAATTTCCACCACCCAATCCATCATTTCTCTCTTCTATGTTGTATATGTGTAGCTAAAACACCATTTCACTGGGGTTAATAAAGATTCCCTTGGCCAATGAATCGTAGAGAGGGTTAGGACAATCAAGTTACCATTCAAGTCGATCCCTCCTTACCGAAGCAAAAAAAAAAAAAACTTCGTAGTGCTGAGCAGCGGATGGAATCAGCGGTTGAGAAGTTGGAAAAATGTAGCATCAAGTTAAAAAGGAGACATCTGTAAATAATGATCTATATAAGAGTATTTCGTGGAACAAGGACAACTTACAAAGAAGTGGAAGAGAAGTCTCTCATAGCTAGCTTCCCTTGCCAATGGAGCCATTGAAAACGTCCCTAAGTTCTTAGCTGATGCTGAGTCTGTAATGTCAATCATCAACCCGCTTAAGGGGATTGAAACATTCCTCAATTGCTGCAGGGAACTTATCAGAGAAATGAAGAATGTTGTGGCTAAAGCCCGAGATGGTTGACCAATACGTCCTATGTCTCACGTCTTGGGAACTTCTGAATGATGAACCACCTTATTGACTTTGTTTCATGTTAATTTCCGAATTACACCGGGGCAATATTTTCGCAACTTTATAATTTCCGACTAGAGTATTTAAACTACATTGTCTCTTCTTTTTCTTTTCATTTTCATTTTCATTTTCTTAAATTGTTTCATCTAAAAAAAATAATATACCTAAACATCCAAGATACCCTAAAGGACTTGAACCAGTTAATAAATCTTGGAGAACCAAGGAGAAATTCAAGATGGGATGAAAGTCGATATCCAACAACTGAAGGGATAAATGAGCCAAATCCTAGAGGCTCTGAATGCCTTACAAAGCCCTGAAGATTCGTGTGCACCACGACTACAATACAGAGTTCGAGAGGCCTAAATTTTCTCCTCATATGGTCTTCCCCTACATTACACTTCACCCTTGGGAGAGGAATTGAGGCATGTTCACACTTAAAAGGCAGAAAATACCGTAGTTGAAGGAAGAAACAAGCTTGGGGCAACCACTTTCATGGTCCCCTAGGAGATGATTCAGCCACGCCTTGTGAGCAAGATAATGACGAAGCAACCCGAGTTGAAATCTTTCCCTCATTGTTGTTGCACCAGTGGATGTTGATGCTGACAAGCTTAAATTTGAAATACTGGAAAAAGGATAAGAGTCATGGAAGGGGGAGGAAGCTCTAAGTTTGCAAATGTTGCAGGGTTATGCTTAGTCTCAGATGATATGCTGATACCTCCCAAATTTTAAATTACCCGGAGGCACCACTTGTCCAAGAGCCATCTCATGATGTACAGAAAGAAAATAGTTGTGCGTTCCTATGATGAAAAGTGGTCAATTCGTTTTTCTAAGGTAGATTAGCTGGCATGACACCAAACTGGGGCACTCATCTTGAATCTTCGTGCATCCGGTCTTGGGGAGATTTGGTGGATGCTCTCTTGAGGTAGTACAAATACCACATGGACGGGACATCTCATTGATTACAACCACGAAGCATGGTGAAGAAGGAGTATGAATTATACAAAGGATACGCCCAAAGGTGGAAAGAGATTGTTGCTCAAGGAAAGTCTCTTATGAGTGATAACGAGATGGTTGACACATTCCTAAATACTCTGCAATCACCCTTCTGTGAGACCATGATGAGCAGTGTTTCCCTAAACTTCTCAAACTTGGTGATAATTCAAGAAAGAAGTGAAATTGGTGTGAAGACTGAAAAGATCGCACAAGGTTCTACTATGACAACAAATGTGAACAAGTTTGGTCTAAGCCTGGGATAAGGAGAGAAGAAAGAGCTCAATCACATCCCACTGCTCAAATACCATTGGCCTACCCTTTGAAACTGCTCTGAGACAAAAATGGACTCGACCCAAACTCAATTTCCCACCAAACTGTTAGGCAAACATGCTGATCAAGACAAAGGGCTTATGAGTTTCACTCCTAACCTTCTGACTTATGCAACATTTCTTCCAAGTCTTCTGCATAAAAAGCTTGGTCTTTACTTGTTACATGAAGCCTGTAAAGCCTCATTTCCACAAGACTCGTGATACATCATACACAAAAGGTGATTACCATGGAGTGGCTATCGGTCATTCCACCAAAAATGCTGGTGGTTCAAGCGCAAAGGCAAACTTTGATTCATTCAAGATGATTAAATTGTGAAGAAAGTCAATCCAACATTGAGGCAGGGCTTGAGAATGCCTCTACAAATGCCATGAGGAAATGAAGTGGGCTTTAAGACCACACAAGAAATCATAAGTCATTGTACAAGTGAATTTGATGTTGTGGGGTGTCTTGCTACGGGGAAGTATGCTCATTGGTATCACGTCTTCATCCATGACTTTGGATGCGAGCATTCACTACAGGGTTTCTCCAAGTAGTGCTGGAAATCGAGTCCTGAGAGGGTATCGAAAAAAAAAAAAAAAAAAAAAAAAAAAAAAGAAAACAAAATTGAAAAAAAAATGAAATAAAGTCAATCTTGAGTCACTTATCTTTCTTGCAAATCGTCAAACTTTTGTTTTTTCGAAAATAGAAAAGAGCAAAAAAATGATGAATAATCAAAAGGAAAATTGGGATGTCAAGTTTTTCTAAGGTCAAGTGTTTAATCAAAAAATAACAATTTGATGCTTTCTCCCGAGACGTTTATGCGCATTTTGCTTGAAAACCTTCACTCTTCATTGTTCCAAAATACAGGATGTTCCCCAATAAACACTGTCACTGCCCTTAGTAATGATGTAAGCCTTTACACTGGGGCAGATTGGCCTGGCCAAAATTTTCCTTGCTGGCGCTAGTTGGGTGATCCCTGAATCCATTGAGACAAACAAAAGAACTTCCAAAAAGAGAATAAGTCCACTAGATTGAAAACCCGAAAGGGCAGTCTGTAAAGAAAAAAACAAATCATGTTGAGGTCATCTAATCGTAGAGTTAATCTTTGGAAAATAAAGCAATCAGAGTTCGAAATGATGTGTGGCCTCCTTTCTTTATCCAAAAAAAAAAAACACAAAATATAACCATTGTTACCCCGTTTGAGCAAAAAACAAATTCCTTTTCAAATTATCCCCAAGCAAGGGTTGTCACCAGGTAGAAGTCAACTCATGATGTAAATGAAGAGCACTCAATGATCAAACGAAGAAATTTCATCAGGAGGAGTGAACAAAGAAAAAACAAAAAGAACAAAAAAAAATCACAAAGTGATGATGAAAAGAATGAAAAAACGAAGTTCAAGAAAAAAGAAGAGTGCTCAAAAGATCAAATAGTTGACACTATGCCAGATGATAACCCTCGTTTCAAAAAAATAATAACCGACAAACATTCATTTGGGCCTTTAACCCTTTCTTTCAATACCTTCTAGCCCTAGCCACATTACAAACCTAATAAAGTCCACACAGATTGAATGATATTTGCTCAAATTTTCATAAAGCTTAATTTTGCTATAAGACTAAATGACTTGCAATGTGTCCAAAAAAAAAAACAAAACAAAAAAAAAACAAAAACAAAAAATTTGAAAATTAATGAAAAAGAAAAAAAAAAGAAAAAGTAATGTCTCATGAAGAAGGGATCTCTTTGCCAACCAGCCAGCAGCATGCAAAAGAAAATCAAACCAATTGGGGTCATCCTTTTAACCGATCCTTTTCATGCCCACTACCTCTTCCAAACATAATCCCATGCCAAAAACTGGGGCAGCTTTGTGAGTCTCCCAAGAGTTTTTTTTATCAACCCATAATTTCAAGACTGGGGCAGCTTTGCGAATCTCACTTGAATTTTTCACCCGAATTTTCAAAGATCCATACCCCATGCTCATTTTCCCAAGCACCGAACTGGGGCAACTTTCGGGATATCCCGTTTCACTTTAACATTCACATATCACATCTCCGGCGAGGAGTATATGGGGAATAATGTGCCCACGTGGTTGTCCTAGTCTTCTCCAAACCATCCTAAACATCTGTCATTATTCTTCACTTGCCAGTAAATTCAAGCATGCGTGCACTGATGTCACGAAAGAAAAAGTCAAAATGTAATCATATCAAACATTAGACCTTGAATGTATGACATTCCTCAATTTCACAAAACACTGAAAATAAAGATCAGTTTGATGATGATTGCAAGTAAGATGAATGACTCAAGCAAAAAAGAGAGACAAAACACAAAATAAAGCAAATGTTTTCCATATGTGTGCATTCATCCATCAAAAGAAAATCTTTCAAATCGAAACCCTCTTCATTCATATGAATGGTTGTCGAATCCTTCTTCGAAAATACAAAAAGAATAACATTATGGTTTTCTCTTTCAAGTCATGTTGTTTCATGTTGATCATTGTTTTTTCTCTCATTTTAGGGTTGACACCCACATCTTTACACTCTATTCACCGCCTTTAAGTTAGTGTTTCAACATTCTACCATGGTCTTTATACTTTGTTTCTCTTATCCTCATATTAGGACCTTCTCTTTGGAAATGGTCACTGATACCTTTTCAAAAATCAAAATTTTGTCAAAAAAAAAAAAAAAAAAAAAACCATTTCACAAAACTACAAGTTTCAAGAATTTCCAAATCCCAAAAGCCCAGTTTTCACACTGGCCCACAAGCCCAGTTTCCACACTGGCCCAAAAGCCCAGTTTTCACACTGGCCCCTAAGCCCAGTTTCCACATTGGCCCAAAAGCCCAATTTTCACATTGGTCCCCAAGCCCAGTTTCCACACTGGCCCAAAAGCCCAATTTTCACATTGGCCCCCAAGCCCAGTTTCCACACTGGCCCAAAAGCCCAATTTTCATATTGGCCCCCAAGTCCAGTTTCCACACTAGCCCCAAAAGCCCAGTTTCCACACTGGCCCCAAAAGCCCAGTTTCCACACTGGCCCCAAAAGCCCAGTTTCCACACTGGTCCCAAAGCCCAGTTTTCACACTGGCCCTCAAAGCCCAGTTTCTACACTGGCCCTCAAAAGCCCAGTTTCCACACTGGCCCAAAAGCCCAATTTTCACATTGGCCCACACAGCCCGGTCCCCATACTGGCCCATAAGCCCAGTTTCGCCTGGCACCCTAAACTCATGTTTTTTCTTTTTGTAACGGCCCTCTGCTTGGCAATGGTCGGATTTAAATTTCTGTTCTGTGAGTTTGGCCCTCTGCGAGGCAATGGTCAAATCCAGGTTTTAGTTTTCTGTTATTGACCCTCTGCATGGCAATGGTCAGATTTTAAATTTCTGTTCTGTGAGTTTGGCCCTCTGCGAGGCAATGGTCAAATCCAGGTTTTAGTTTTCTGTTATCGACCCTCTGCATGGCAATGGTCGGATTTAAATTTCTGTTCTGTGAGTTTGGCCCTCTGCGAGGCAATGGTCAAATCCAGGTTTTAGTTTTCTGTTATTGACCCTCTGCATGGCAATGGTCAGATTTTAAATTTCTGTTCTGTGAGTTTGGCCCTCTGCGAGGCAATGGTCAAATCCAGGTTTTAGTTTTTTGTAACGGCCCTCTGCTTGGCAATGGTCGGATTTAAATTTCTGTTCTGTGAGTTTGGCCCTCTGCGAGGCAATGGTCAAATCCAGGTTTTAGTTTTTTGTAACGGCCCTCTGCGAGGCAATGGTCGGATTTAAATTTCTGTTCTGTGAGTTTGGCCCTCTGCGAGGCAATGGTCAAATCCAGGTTTTAGTTTTCTGTTATCGGCCCTCTGCATGGCAATGGTCAGTTTTTTAAATTTCTATTTTGTGAAGTTTGGCCCTCTGCGAGGCAATGGTCGAACTCTCTGTGTTGCATCGAGACACTTTTCTTTGAATTCAATTATCGTATCTGCTTGGATAATTTTTTTTTCTTCCATCTTTCTCTTTTGGAAATCCAGACGAAATTAGTGTTTCTTTCTTTACTTAGCTTTTACTCTGATAATACAAAAATATCAACTTTTCATATTATCTAGTAAAATCTAAGTAAAGAGGGGCAGCTGTCAACACCCAATTTCGTCCGGATGACTAAATAATATAGGTCTTTCGTTTTTTTTTATTGCATCTTATTTTATTTTATGTTTTTTATGAATTTTATTATTTTATTTTGTTTTTTTATTTCATTTGATTTTTCATATAAGTATTGTAAAAAGAAAGCAAAAAAAAAAAGAAAAAAAAAAAAAAAAGAAAAAAAAAGAGAAAAGGAAAAAACGGTTACTCCCTCACGCACACGGACTGCCCTTTTGCTCTCGACCACCCTCTGCTCCGGACACCCGTAACCACCCCAACAACTTTTCCATTTTACTCCCAATTCCTCATCTCCATTGAGAAGGATCCATGATTCACCTCTAACGAAACACCTCTGCCTCCACCACGTTTTCTAACAGCACCATCATTCACACACCCGTAACCACCTAACCACTTTTCTTTTTCACTCCCAACTCCATTACCTCCAACAGATCTATCATTCACGGGGGACGATCCTCCATTACCTCCAACAGATCTATCATTCACTGGGGACGATCCTCCATTACCTCCAATACACATCACCTTCATCCCAGGCCTCAGTGGAGGAACACCTCTATTCTTTTCACACAGCGTCTTCATTGTCACCCCTCATAATTCCTCACCAAACCAGATTCAATCTCCAGAATCACTGTCCACTCCAACCTTTGTCTCACCCACGGCCAGCACCTATCATCTTCATCCCTTTCTTCTTCCTTTTCATCTTCAACACTCGAGATCAATCATACCTCCCTACCATCACTTCACAGGCATCTTTGTTTATCCACTTAAACCTGCAAGAAGAAAATCACAAAACCAGAAATGACTAAACCACTGTGAACCCTTCAATTCTTTTTCAATTTCGCCAGACCATCCTCATCCTCCTCTTCGAACCATCCTTGCGTCCATAGCAACCAAACAGAGGGAGAAGAGAAACTGAGGAAGAATGAAAGGTTTGGAACGCTACGAAGAGGGACGACGCTCTTGTCGTGAGTAACGTCGCCGATGGTCTTGGCGACGACCCGTGGCAACATCTTTTAGCTGAGCTTGAAGATCGCCGTGGTGTTTGGTTTGGGGTAGGCAAGGTCTGAGCGAGAGAAGACGAAGATGGTGGTCCGCGGCGGCGCTCCTAGCCGGTGAGGAAAAGCGACGGCCCCAGCTTGGTCGCAGCGGCGACTTGCGCAGGACAGCGACATTGACGACGCCGGCAACTTCACCGGTCCAGGTCGTTGCGGCGAGGAGCAACAGAGGCGCGAGCAACTGTGTCGCTGGCATCGCTTCACGGTGTCGGAGCTTACTTCTCTCGCTCACGCGAAGAGAAGAAGACGAAAGGGAGCCTGGTGCCGTGGCTGGCGATGGCTTCTGCGGCGAGTGTCTTCACTACCGACGCTGTAGACCGCAGCTAACGGTGGCCTATTAGGTGGAGGCTGGGTCGTGCCCGTGAGCGGCGGAAGTGAGTGTCTCTGGTTTCTTTTGATCAGAGAAGGAGGCCATGGAGCATTGAGTGCAGATGTTGAAATGGGGGAATTGTGTAGAACCCCTAATGTTCCTGATTTGGGTTAAAGGGCTTTGGACCTAGCTTTTGGGCCACATTCTCTCTGCCTGCCACCACGCATAACTCCATTCACACCCTCATTCCATTTGGGCTTAAGCCCATTCTGTTTTTGCAAACAAAACAAAGAGAATTGGGCTTGAACATATATTTCGGGATGCACCTCCTATTTCTCATTCTTACACTCCTGACAGCATTGGCCCAAGCAAAGGAGCCTCATTTCTTCGCACCCCTGGTTTTTAATCTCTACACCCCTATTCTTGTTGGGCTGTTTCTCTTGCTTCATTTTTATGCTTTTGTTTCTTTATTTTTATTAGTATTTGTTTAGTTATTAGTCTTTACTGTATGTAACCCCTTGTATGATAACCCCACTCCTAGATCTTGTCTTTTATTTTTATCTCGGTTATTTACTGCACTTTAAATAAAAAAGAAGAAGGAAAATTATATATAAATAATAAAATCAAATAAAAGTATTTTGAAAAGGTTTAAGCACACGTGCGACCGCTCGCGTAGGCCTTGTGCTGAAAATCTTTTCCTTTTCTTTTACAAAAGTTAAAAATCAAATAAAAATATTTTGAAAAGGTTTAAGCACACGTGCGACCGCTCGCGTAGGCCTTGTGCTGAAAATCTTTTCCTTTTCTTTTACAAAAAAGTTAAAAATCAAATAAAAATATTTTGAAAAGGTTTAAGCACACGTGCGACCGCTCGCGTAGGCCTTGTGCTGAGAATCTTTTCCTTTTCTTTTACAAAAAAGTGAAAAATCAAATAAATATATTTTGAAAAGGTTTTAAGCACACGTGCGACCGCTCGCGTAGGCCTTGTGCTGAAAATCTTTTCCTTTTCTTTTACAAAAAGTAAAAATCAAATAAATATATTTTGAAAAGGTTTAAGCACACGTGCGACCGCTCGCGTAGGCCTTGTGCTGAAAATCTTTTCCTTTTCTTTTACAAAGGTTAAAAATCAAATAAAAATATTTGAAAAGGTTTTAAGCACACGTGCGACCGCTCGCGTAGGCCTTGTGCTAAAAAACCTTTTCCTTTTACAAAAGTTCAAAATCAAATAAAAATATTTGAAAAGGTTTAAGCACACGTGCGACCGCTCGCGTAGGCCTTGTGCTAGAAAACCTTTTCCTTCTTTATTAAAAATACTAAAATATTCCCAGCTACAAGTAATCTTTCACCCAGAACTACGTGATCCTTGATTCTCCATCAAAAGTGGAGATACGTAGGAGCAAGGCTAGCCCTTGTCAGGTTCACTTTCCCAAAAATCCAAATTTATGCATAATCATTTTCCAAACAAAATTTTCTAAACAATTTTCAAGCAAATTTTCAAGCAGTTTTCTAAAAGAACTACGTAACCCTGATTTCTCATTTTGAATGAGAATACGTAGGAGCAAGGTCAATCCTTGTCGGGCCCAAAAAACTAAAAAAATATGTTTAGTTTATTTTAGAATTTTATTTTAGGGGATAGTTAAACATTTTGAAAATCACATCATATTCGTGCATTTAGTTAAAGGTACTGCCTTAGGGCAGGCGTTGTGGGGTGCTAACACCTTCCCCACGCGTAACCGACTCCCGAACCCAATCTTTGGTTTTCGTGGACCGTGCTTTATCGTTTTATGGTTTTTCCGTAGTTTTCCATAATAAACTATGGTGGCGACTCCAAATCTCTTTTCTAAACCGCGATTTCTTTTTGGATCGTCGTCCCGTCGCGATTCCGGTTGCGACACACCCATAAAGAACAATCCTCTTGCTGTCAACCCTTCGAGATACCCCACTCTAAGTCACAAGAACTCCTTTAAGTCCTTATTCTTGGCCAACAACAACAGGGAACAACAATCATACTTGATTGCAAAAGAAAACTAATCTGGTACAGTACACCTTGATGTGCATAAAGTGATCAACCAATGTAAGCCCTTCAATTCTTCAAAGAATCTTGATGAAAATATCCAAAAAATGTATGAATTCTTGATTCTCGAAGAGAGTAAGACGCTCATATAATAAATCTCAACAAACAATGTCAGATATTAAAGATATGATTCATTAAAGTTGTTGAAAACATAAGCAATGCATTTATTTAATCAATGGAAGAGGCATATATATATTCGAATCATTTACATAGTACAAGAGAGTTCAGTGGCTACAAAATACTGCTAACAAGATGGATTTGACTTTCCATTTTCATGGAGAGCGTCAAACTTACAAAATGGAAGATGAAAGAAGAAGGAGACACAAGGAGGAAGAAGATGTTCCCATAAGCCCCAATCAGCCCTCATAAGCCCTAAGTAATGAAATTGTGCCTCCAAAGCACCAAAGACCCGATTTGCTTCAAGAGAACTTGATTAAACAGGCAAATTTTGACACATCACACGCCACCGCTCAGACGATCTTGTCTCAACAAAAAGAAAATACATCTCCAATTGACACAATATAACCACAACCTCATTCTTGAACTTATCCAACTTCTCAAGGTAAATAACTTACTAAATATTGTATTAGAAAAGTGACATAGTCAAGTCAAGGCAACATTCTTATGCATTGTCCTAAAAAATAACTATGGATAGAAGTTGTTGCATTATAATATAACAATCATGATATTTTAAGTCATATAATTTCAAATCTTTCATGGATACACGTCTATTGATAATAAAAAAGTAACCTCATATCATGTCTCATAAAAACATACAGAATGATTTTCTCTTATTTAGATTATATGTGACAAGTACAATCACTTACCATGAGATTATAGAACTAATTGTTTTCTTGTACCCATTTTAACCATGTGCAAATTAGGGGTGGGCAAACTATTCACTGTAAAAGTTTATAGTTAACTATAAACTACTTCAAGAAAACTGCACTGAACTAAAAAATAGTTTAGAGTAACTGAACTGAACTATTTTTTAGTTCAAAGTAACTGAACTGCACTAAAAACTCTAATACAATATCGCATCGATTCTTCTCCCTTGCTAGTGACTTTAAATATCCCTTCCCAATGCCCATTTGTTGACATCACATTCATCTGAAATGAATTTCACTAATATAAAAATCCAGTAATCACACTCCAGAACAGGAAAAAAAGTCACCAAACTTCCAAAATTAGAAAATCAATTTCTTCAGAAAGAACATTTACAAAGCCAATGAAAGACACAATAATTAAAAGCATAGCAGAAGTGATAAAACAGATCTAACATGTTGAATAACATCACGTCTTTACAAACTCAAGAACTCAACCTAAACATAGAAAAATCGCATCAATCTCATTTTATTTTCTCTCAAGTACATTAAACAACATGTCCTTGAAATCACCATGGATCAAGCCAACACCATCCAAAGTTTCAACCATGTATAAAATTTCAATAGTGTAATAAATGCATAACACTTCTTCCATGGATTTTCCTAAGACCAGATATGAGTTCACCACATCCTGCATAGTATTTTCAGTTGAAGATTAACACCAAATGACATTGAAGTAAATAAGGAAAATCAAAGGAAATAAATAATGGACCTGTAATGTCCCATTAGCTAAATAGTTACAAATGAGTATACTTCCGTGAGAGTAACCATAACTTGACCTCTGATAAAGCAAAAGTAAGAATTATCAAATGCTTATAGAAAAAGTGCTTCAAAATTATTCATCTTTTCAGGACAATAAGAGTGACTTTTACTCTTTAGGAACAAATGTCACCTGACTCCAAGTTTTCCAAGAACCAAAATTTTGTTTTATTACAATTCTGAACAGCAAAACCAATTCCCTTCAGATTTCATTCAAAACTATGATTTATTTTGCCTCTAGAAAATAGAGTAACCTAATCATCCAAGTTCACACAACCTATTGATTACTATTCTGGAAATATCATTTTAATTACAAAATTCTAATGTTAAAATATAATTTTCCCTGTAAACAAGTGCCAAATTCTTGTGACCTATACAGCTAACAACAACATAAAAGAATTTTGCACAACAGTTTAACTTCATCCATTATTCAAGGGTTGAAAGATGAAGTAGCTAAAAATCCAAAAGGAAATAAAAGCTAAAGATTCCTAGATTATGAAATTCAAGATTGAGTTCTTTAACTCTTTGAGAATGATGATTTTAGGAGTAAATATATGATGCTATGAAGAAGAAATACAATGACCTAAAGCTCACTACAAAAAGGAAGGTTGCTTTGGACTCTAAGGTTTTTTCTGGATTGAATTACAAATAACTAATTCTCTTGTTTCTATTCATTCAAATTGCTTAATTATTGGCAAAGAAGTTAGCTCAGATCATGATAATAATGATGATACAAATAAAATCAAAGATCTACACCTGATTGAAAACCAAATAAAATCAAAGTGAAAATGAAATTGAAAACGAAAATTAAATAAAATCAATGAAAAATGAAGAAACCCTACCTAATCGTAGGCGAATAAACGAATGTCAGATAAGAACAAATTGACAATTAAACAAATAAAATCTACCCTTATAAAAAAAAACAAATAAAATCAAATCTTCCTAAACAGCTCCCACAAAATCCAAAAAGAAAATCAACTGTTACTCAAAAGAAAATCAACTGTTACCCCCACTGGATCATCCAGATGAATACACCTCCAGTACATCATTTTCCAATCTTATTTTTCCTTTTTGAAAGGGAAAAAGGAAAAGATTTGTACCTTTAGGTTGCAGAGTGTTATGCCTTTGCTTCTGTTTCCAAGTGTTCTCAGAACCTTCGATGATGGTAGTAGAGCCTTCGACAGTTTGGCTACGGCTGAGTGCGGCAAAGCCTTCGACGGCGGTGAGCCTTCAAGGGCGGCGATGCTTCAACATTAGCGAGCCTTTGACACAGTGAGAATGGAATGTAACGAGAGACCGAGAATAAGAAACCTAAACCACAGTTAACTAGTTAATTGTAGTACAAACAGTTAACTGCATAAAGTTCAGTTTTTTAAAACTGAACTAAAGAATAGGTTAATTATTTTAAGTATATTTTAGTTTAGTTTTTTTTTTCAGTATAATAGAGTATAGATAACTATAGTTTAGTACAGTTCAGTAAATTTTTCCCAGCCCTAGTGCAAATAAGCATTGATACAACGTTTTGTCTAGCCTTGAAAATTGAGAAGTTTTTTTATAATATTGTTATATATTTTTTTCTCTACATGACATATATACAATGTCTCATATTAAGAACTTTTCATACCCTCCAAATTGCAAAATGATATATTTTTTGTCCCTTTGTTTTCAAATTTATTTAACTTAGTCACACTATTTCTAAAGGTTTCAATTTGATCCCGTTTTTATTTAAAAATATTAAATTATTCTATTCCATTAAATTAGAGTTAATGGTGTTTGATAGTCACACTATGACATATTAAATAGAGTTATTTCATATTCTAACATCAATTAAATGTCTTCTTCAATTTATGAAATGATTATTAAAATTAAAAAAATATTTGATGTCTAGGATAGATTATCTTCCTTCCATGTTATAGTTGATGGTGACATTTGACTGCTTTACATATAAGGCCTACTTTGTATCATTTTATGTTGTATCTACTCAAGTTATCATATGTTAAAAAGTTATTGATTATACAAAATAGAATGACACTTAACTTAATAGAGTCAAATGCTACTTGTCAAACTCATCAATTCATTTATCTCATAATATCTTTAAATCTTCAACCAGTAGGCTTAAACAAATATCAATGTCATTTTTTATCGTCTTATATTTGAGATCTTCAAAGATAAGATCATGCATATTTGTTCTATGCATAACCACAAAGTTAAGATATAAATCACAAACAACATAGGTTATGAATTGTGTTTAATGGGCAAGTTACCATATGAATTCATCTTATCTATAAGAAGTCCAACCTAACATTTCTTAGACCTCTTCAAAAAATTGGGAACATGAAATCAATTTTCTTCTATTGCAAACCATTTATCATGTTTTAAATGATAATCTTTTTTACGTCCATCTGCATGCCACCTAATGAGTTTTGCATTAGTGAGCAATGTTTGAACCTTGGAACTATAAGAAGACACGACAACACCTTTGCGGGAAGACCTTTCCTAATGTCATATTGATAGTCACCATTTTTTTGCTTATATCGTGATATCCTACGTTGTGGATGCTAATGAAATTTTTTAAATTCCTTCCTTTCATCATGTAGTTATTTATACATGCATGAGTTTTTTATACTCGGTATACATTGGACACCACATCTCTTTCGTATTATAATCAAATGTCGTTAATGTATTACCTTATAAGGAAGCATGTCATTAAGCAACTTAACCAATTTTGTGAAAATTTTATCAGTTCACTCATTTCTTGTCTTTTCATTGAACAAGTTTAATATTACCAACAATCATATGAAATTAGTGCATTTTTTCCAACATCTATACTTGTTTTATGATTGTTCTTTTTGCACATTAGCTTACCTTTTTTTCTTCTATGTTTGTTTTGTTTGTGTGTTTTTTTTGTTTGTAATAATCACCTTAATGGTGTGAGCAAATGGTCTAATGCAGAACAATGATAGTGCAATTATATAGTTCTAGATGATCTTTGTAACATCCCAGATTATATAGAAGCATATAATATAGTAAGTCCACATTTAAATAAAAGAGAACAGTTAGAGTAGACTGTAAATAAGGTAGTTAAGCTTACAGTCATCTCAAAATGAGTCGTAATTTAAAACTTAAACGCAAATAGAGTATTTCAAAAGGATAGGAATCACAGGGAAATCCTCAACAACTAAATAGTAATTTAAAATACAAGAAATACTAAGAGAATCCTAAGGAGACTAAGCAACAACATCGTCTTCCTCCAAAGCCTGCTCTAGAGGCACCTCATTCGCCTCTGCTCACATCCAAGTGGATGATCATTGCAAAAGAAAAACATACTTTCAATATAATCACCTTACCACATCATACTATGCATTTCAACCATTCCACACACTTGATTCAACCCAAAAAGAGAGCAAAATAGAAGACTGGACTCAAAGGGTTCGCACCGCGCACCCTGTTCGCAAGGCGAGACAAGAGGATCTCGCACAGTGCACCCCTTAATTCGCATAGCGAATTAACTCGTAGCATGCATCAGACTTCAAACCTCTCGCATAGCGCACCCAGGTCGCTATGCAAGAGCCCAGACAGAGACCAATCCCCCTAAAACTCTCGCTATGCGCCCCACTCGCCTTTCGAAATAAATGGGCAGTGGTTCCAGACCATCACCAGTCGCATAGCGACAGGATTCGCCAGGCGAATCCACAAACAGAGAGCAACACCCTCTGGTAATTCGCACAGTGCACCAGCTCGCACAACGAATTACCTAGACAGTGAGCACCCTCTATAGGGTCTCACTATGCGAGACAGCTCGCATAGCGACTCTGCATCATCTGCAGAATCACACACTCACTCCAGCCCTTACCGTTTCTAGGCCTCTTGGCCAACTTCTACGACCTCCAATTCGTGTATTAAGCTCAATTACACCTACCTAGATGATCCTAACTCTTCCTATTACTAATCTAAAGTGATTAAGATCAATTTTATCTTTTGAAACATCATTTTCCACAACTTAAGGACCCAATTTTGATTTTTCCACTTTTGACATGTTCTAGTCCAGTTTTATGATCCTATCAAGTCACAATTGACTTGTCTAAGATGTCCCAACAGCCCAATTGTGCCCAAAACCCCTACTTCCAAAAATCACTACCTCACTTCCTCTCAAGTGACCCAAACACTACCAGAACACTAAGTTTTCTATTTTATCAGTATTACCACAGATTCTCACCCAAGGCACTCCCAACATGATTATTTACGGAAATTAAAGAGTCCAAAATAGTTTACGACCATCCCATTTACAACAGTTCACGAGCCTCAATTTCACAGATTCACATATGAACAGTACAGTACAAACATGCCATACACTCACAACTCAAATGCAGCCCAAATAGCAAAATAAAGCATAAATCAGTCCATACATCTTAACATATAGAAAATTATATAAACGTAGCCTAGCTCCCTTTACCTTGGTGGTTATAATCACAACACTTTAGAAGAAGCCCCAAAACAATAACCCTCGCACAGAAACAAGCTCAACAGGACCTACAAAACCACCAAATTGGGGTAGAGTACAGCTCTTAAAGCTAGAATGAACAAGGAAAAAAAAGGGAAAAGCTATCAGCTGCATGCAACCAGTAAAGTGGCATGCCCTAGATTCAAAGACAGTGGAGGAGAAGGGGAAAACGACTTACCAGTCGGAATGAAGAAAACGTTCGGTAGAAATGGAGCCCTCTATGCCGCGGACGCTTGGGCAGCACCTAAATCAAAATCCTACGATTCAATGAGCTGGAAATGTAGAGAGAAGACAGAGCAAGGTTAGGGAAAATAAGAGTTCTAGAGAGAAGAGAAAGTTGGCTAATGAACTCAGATTTTGAAAGGTCCCTTCTAAGATCATGATGCCCTTAGTTTCTACGGACCTAGCTATCTCAACCTAAAGCCCAATAGTCCTACACTTTTCAGGCCCTTACAATCTTGTTATGTATAATCTTTTTCTTTTTAAAAAACTTTAATTTTATTAATTTAGTTATATCACTATTTATATGCACTATGTACTCTATAGATAATTGTAATATAGTAGTTATATCAAAGTTTTCTTTATATCTATAATGTTTTGTATAGTAATTATATTACTAAATGAGAAGTTACAAATTTAATATAATATACCAATATTTATACAACATAACTTTGACTATAATGTAAGATAAGTATTAATAGTATATTTTACGCTTTTAATATAACGTTGTAATTTCATTTATATATATATATATATATATATATATATATATATATATATATATATATATATATCGATAAAGTAAAATTTACATTTAAAATTTTTAAATTTAGACTCTAGATTTTTATTTTTTGTAAATATTATTCATTGAAATTTTAATTTTATTTTTTCAAAAAAAAGAAAAACTAGATTTATAAAAGTTTTCTTTGTTGTTTGATTTCGTACTGCCGTGTTAATAAACTTTGTATCAAAATATTAGATTTATGACAACTTTAATGTGTAAAATTCGAAGCATTTTGACAATAGGATTCAACCCTTCCAGCCAGCTACATAATAATAACAGGTGTTTTGTATTTTACAGCTGACTCCTCATTAGATATTTCTAGTTTATAGATATCATTTGCTTATTGGACAGTAAACTGAACTCTGTTATCTCAAAAGTGATTACTTTCTGTGCATGTATATACGCCAAACCAACCATAATCCAAACAAAGCCTTATCTTCATTCTTCTTCAGTTTCAAACTGGCATGGCTTCCACAGTGTTCACATATCCTTCTCTTCAGCTTCACATCCACTCACAAAAAGCATCAAATCCATCAGAGTTTTCCATCCACAGCCAACCCAGAAAGCAGTTTTCCATTAGATGCACATCTCTGGAATCCAGTCCTCCTGAGGATGATTTTCTAACCCCGGACCCTTCCTTCAGCACAGTGAACAGTGAAGAGTCTTTTCCCATTGAGAAGAGAAGGAGGTCAGAGATAGTGAGGGAGAGAAGGGGAAAGAAACTTGTGCAGCCTGAGCCTCCAAACTTTGAAATCGGATGGAAGAGGACGAAAGAGATAAAGCAAGAGGTGCCAGTTGGGTATGTCATAGCTGACTTCTTGGAGAAGCTAGAGACCCTCATGGGGAAGCAGTTTGGATCAACAGAACTGCTGGTAAAGGTGGGAGAAATTGTGGCTGAGAGGGCAAGAGAAGAGGCTGAGGTTCTGATGGATGAAGGGAAAGTAGAGGAGAGAATGGTGACAGAACTGTTCAGAGTGTTGAAGCTGATGGAGATGGATTTGGCTATGGTTAAGGCTGCTGTCAAGGAGGAAACATTGGAAGAAAGGCTTGAGCAGGCCAAGGCAAGGTGCAGGCAAGCCATACTTGTTGCTTATTCCTTTTGAACTCTTTCATGGGGATTCTGTCACATTAGAGATACACAGCGTTACAGTGCTGAACAACTTCAAACAAATCATATATATTTCTTTTCTTCGATTCTGCCCCCATTGAAATTTTAATACCAATCACATTCTTTTAACACAAAGATGTCAGGTGTGTGTTTGGATTACTGAATCCATTTTTGTTGACAAAAATAAATCCTCATTTTAAATGAGGTGATAAGGATGATTTAATCGCCATTATTAACAGTTTTTAGTTTCTTTTTAATTATGAAACTATTTCAATGTTTAATTATGAATCAATGCCAACTGTTTAATTCGTTTCTTTTTATTAGTAGTAAAAGTACATGAGTAAATAAATAAAATCGGAAAAATTGCTCCTACCTAACATATATTCTGATGATTAACACTTATATTTTTAATTTTAAAATAGACATTCATATTTTTTAATTTTTGATAAATTTCACTAATGTATCGTATATTTTTTTTAAATTTCACTTCTCCTATTTTATACAAAAATAACATATTGAATGTAACTTAATATAAAATTAAAATTTTTTTTATTAAAAACGAGATAAGTGAATCAATATCAAAATTACGGAAGTCAATAAATTTTATTTTAATAAACGATTCAGAAAAGTTTTTATTTTAAAACTGAAAAAATTGTAAATGTCTAATTAGTATACAGGTAACTGCAATTTCCCGGCCAATATTTGCCTTGTTATTCTAAGCAAATTTCAAATTATAAATATTATAAAAATCCATTTCAGTAGAGATCACGTGGTCTTCTAATTAATCTCAGCATATAGAAGAATTAGGGACCGAAATTCTGACGAATCTGTCATTTGTGGATGGAATTGAGCATGCATCTACTATCAAGGTTTTCAATATGAACATTTATATTTTCATAAAAAAAGTCTCTGTTTCTTGCACCCTTCTCTCCCTGTCTACATACTTTTACACAGACACATGCATATATATATATATATATATATATATATATATATATATATATATATATATATATATATATATATATATATTTGCTAAAACCTTCAACCTCTGTACTAGAAGCAAACTTGTTGAAAAGCACCAAACATGCTTCTACTGTCAGCATTATGTAAATCACTGTCAGGCACTTAAAAAAGAATCATCATGACATTTCTGTTAAGGCAAAAGCCAAAACTTATCCTTGAAACCTAAAAGTGTGCAAATGACTGGAGTCTAACTCTTCAATCAGAGAAAATACCTACACACTTAAAGACAAATGTTATCAATACAAATGTGGACTAATGGAACAAGCATCATAATGAAGGTGGAAAACCCTGAAAATCTTTCCACAACCTACTTACAATACTTCAAGGTCCAAACACAACATAGCTGCTTGAAAGAGTTTCAGACTTGCACAAACTACAACAATAACTCAACATAGTCAACTATGTTTCTTGTATCATTGAATTGTACAAATTAAGTGAAAAGGAAGTCATAGCCAACATTATAATAGAGAGCTTCCATAACTTGCTCATCATTTTGGAACTTATCCTTGGCCAGATTGCACAACTTCACTGCAAAACTGACACAAAATACAATGAACATAAAGTAAATTGCCCAATACATTTTAGTCTTAGAAATTCAATAAAGTGAAGGAAAAGAAATAAATACTTATTCGAAATAGAATACAAAGATGATTCTGCAGCAAACATCTTTTCAATTGTCTGTATGAATCACCTAATTCCTCAAGTAGAAGGACGCAACCTATCAACTCACCTCGGAATGAGTGTGCTCCAGGGAATGTCCAATGGCTTGATTATGAAGGCTTGCAATTTAAAAATTACATAAATTACTGATGAATTCAAAACCTTACAATGAGACTGAACATCTTTTGCCTCCAGATTGCGTCCAGCTTGGTTGATTTCCCCATAAATAACAAGAGCCTCAGACAATTGCCCATGTGGCCTAAGTACTCAGATAAGATAAGAATAGCCTTGACTTGATTCAAGCTGTTCTGCGGTATCAATGGATTTAAGCTCACCTGTAACGTTAAGGATTTATACGATCACAATAAAATTACAAGCTTTCACAACATTATAGTGTAGCATATCTTGATTACATAATTCAGTTTTTGGAAACTGTATTTATGTAAACCCAAAAATATTACAACGTAGCATCACAACATTAGCATAAATAAATACAGGGAGCAACAGTATACATAGAGGAATGCATGCTAAGATTCAAAATATTAACTTGGTAGTGTGTAAAAACAAGAACTTGAAACACAGTTAATAAAAACATCAATACAAGATGCAATTTCTTTTGAACAGTATTGGTTCTTCTGAGATGAGGGTATAAGTGTGTGCTCAATATAACTCAACTTTTGCGAAGTCTAAGTTAATATCAGAAGTAACAATTGAAGAAATAACTATAAACTTTTGGTGACATGGTGGATAAAAGATCATAAAATGGTCAAAACGGAAGAGATGAATTCATTCTTCATTCAGATATAGATGTAAGAATCTATTATGTGGCTATTAAACATAACTTACATTTACTCTATCCTCTTCATGTTCAGAGTTTCTAATTAGGTAGCTGAGCTCTATGAATCCGGTTTTATATCAGCACATGGCATGTGGTCAAGGACCCTCACCCCATCAATGATGTTTTTCTGCAAAAAATTGATTAAAAGGGTGAGAAAAAGAATTATTGTTTAAAGTGAGAAGTTGATTTAAATACACCATAAAATGTCATAATATTTGAGAATAGTCTTGTTAATCAATGTGGCAATAAAACTATCTGCATTATCAACAGCAATATTCCAATGAAGAGAAGATGAGCACATGAAAATGGACTCTAAGCTTAACCTAGCTAGTTTGTAAAGTGGAGTTTACATCCACTTTTATGTTATAATTTGATCGATGTAGAATCTCCAACATACTTCCTCACACCAAAGACCAGTAATCTTGAGTGTGAGATAGATATATGTAGATAGTTTAATAGCCGCCCAATAGTTGCTTGTCACAGTAAATCCAACAAATCTTGCTAAAATAAGCTCTTGATATTCTCTAATACCATCTTATGAAAGTATATTATAAGCCTAACTTAACCTTACAAAATCATCTTGTAAGGTGAGATTTATACCTCCACTAATATATTATATAATTTGGTTATATTTCTGTTAGAAGTTTACAAATATGATACTAAATAATGCAGCAGAACAACCATAAAACTCTTCCTTATAACTTAGCTTTTAGCTAGTTAAAGGAGAAAACATTGTTGGACTTCCACTTAATATATTTGCTCTTATTTTAACTGATCCCTTGACATGGTGACATTTGCGGCCAAAAGTAATGATTTTAATTTTAAATTTCAAATTAAATTTTAGTATAAGTTAGTGATGGGACCTATACTTCAAATTTTCTTCGAAGCACGGGACTTCCAATTTGACGGGGTTATTTTATTTTTAAAAATAAGATCATCCTTGAATATTCACCAAATAGTAATACTATTAACTTTCAAGTCAAACAGTTCCCAAGTCGTAATTAATTCAAGATCGTGAACTAAGATATAAAGGCCATATCATGTGGAGAGAAGATATGAGCACATTAGGACACAAGTACTATGACCAATGAAGAAACAAAGGAGTAATTGTATGGAAGATTGGTCTTACCAAATTATATTCAGATGTTTCGTCACAAATTTGTAACATTGAGTGTAATACCTCAGTTGATAGAGTCAAACCTGCTTCACACATTTCATTGACAATATCAAGTGCTACATGCACCTGCATTACAAACCAACAAGAATTCATCTGAAATGCAAACTAAACTGTTAATGGAGTGACTGAAAATCCTAGTTCTCTCTCTCTCTCTCTTTCTCTCTCTCTCTATATATATATATATATATATATATATATATATTAGTTAACAATTGAAGCCCATTGTTAACAGTTGATTATAGGGACTGGAGTATTATGGAATACCCATGTTCCCTATCAAATAGTATGAAATTTTCTGTAGAGTATTTCCCATCTTAGCAATTAGCTTTTAAAGGAGGGTTTCCCAAGTGCTTAGGTGTTTTTCGCCTTCCGTCATCTCTGTGCAACATGGCAATCTAGCTCTTTTAAGTTCAAAGATTATTAACTGATTTTTATTTAAAAGTGGAAGATTGGCAAATGATTACTTGGGAAGAAAATACCATTTGATAGGTGACTACCACTAAAGTGCAGGCAAGATTCATAAGGGTGTGAATTATGGACACATACTTTGTAGTTGGTGGAATGAGAGCAGTTAAAATTTTGATGCAAACCAAGGAGTAATTTATGCAAGCAGAGAACATAGTGGTTTCTGTTATTCTATATAGCAAGTGATCAGAAGTATAATTATGAAGAGAAAACCAAATGGCTGTTCAATTGACAAGAAAGCTATTCATTGTGCAAGCCTACAAACGATTTTGAAAAAAGAAAAGTTCCCACTGAATCAGGGTAGTCTGGGTAAGATTAAGTAGAAAAATAGGAATGTTTCGTGAAAGCATTCCCAAAAAATTAGGTTAGGACAAGTCAAATGTAGCTTATGAGAGGCAGAGTGAGGAAAGTGCCCTAGACAATGATTGTTCCTTTACTTATAGTACATATGTCAATTGCAGAGAAGGAAGTATAGTTAGGGATGACGTGTGCAGAAACCTTTCTATTGACTATAATCAGAACATCATTCTCCAGTCTAGCAAATTTCAAATGACCAGCCTCCAATAATAACATAAAACCACAAACAACATGAATAAAGATGATAGTGCATAGCAGGAATTGGAGACCCCACATTGACTAGAAATAAGATCAAATTACAGTATATAAATGGGTGCTAACCTCATTTTACAAGATTTAATACGGTTAAATTAGGTTTAAAATTCACTTCCTAATATGGTATTAGAGTCTATCCTAGCAAGCTACTATTGAACCACCCAGAAAATATCAAGTCCCCAAGCTCAAAATGCTCATTCCTCAACTTAGGAGGTGTGTTGGAGATCAGACTTCGACTAGATACATGGCAAAATTACAGTAATAAATGGGTGCAAACCTTATCTTATTAACATGTTTTGTTTTGTGAGGTTGAGTTAGACTTAAAGTTCACTTTCTAATAGCAGACTTAAAAGTGGTTGAGCTAGACTTAAAGTTCACTTTCTAATAGCAGGCTTAAAGGTGACAAAAGTATGGTGATATGCCAAGTGACAAAACATATCACAACTTTCAAATGATGATAGGAAGTTAGGAATCTATTAACATATGCAAATGGTAGACAATATCTCTTTTCTTTCCTTTCCCTCTTCTTTTGAATTACTTTGATGAGTAGAATCTGATAGAAACCCAACAATAAACTGAATATCACAGGTATATTATTCAAGTATTATGCAGAATAAAAGTTATGGAGCTGAAAGCTCTACAATCACCAGTAAAACCCAGAGTGCTCTCACTCCTAACCAGAGGATGACTCTCCTCCTCCTAACCAACTCACCACCTGCCCTCCGTCCCCCTTCACACTCTCTATTCTCTCTCCTATAACAGAATTCCCCTCCCCTGGATTCCTGACACGTCATTCCCCTTTTCTAACTAACTTCCCTTTCTTTTCCTAACCCCATTTTCTTTCTTCTCACGTAAACCTTCCATATTTTGGGCCTTGCTCCCTCTATAATTGTTTCATGTTGATTAACAGGCCCATCCTTATTAGGAGTCCTATCATTACTCCCTCCTGCAGCAACAGCCTTGTCCTCAAGGCTAAAATAAGGAAATTGACTTCGCAATAGTCCCTCATCTTCCCAAGTTGCCTCCTCCTCTGTTCTCCCCTTCCATTTAACCAACCATTGTTTAGTAATAGTACCACCCTCAGGGATCTCCCTGGTTGCTAACACTGTCTCAGGTTCTTCTTGATCTTCCTCTTCCAGACTCAACTCTGTTGGTAAAGTGGGTTCTACCGCATGATTACCAATAGCCTTTTTTAATTGAGAAACATGAAAAACTGGATGTACTTTTGCTGATTCCGGCAACTGCACCTTATAAGACACTTCTCCCTTCTTCTCCACCACTAAGAAAGGCCCATAATACCGAGGTGCCAGCTTCTGATTAATACGTCGGGCTATGGTTACTTGTCTATGGGGACGCAATTTAATAAACACCCACTCTCCAACCTCGAACTGCATGAATCTCCGCTTTTTGTCTGCAAATTTCTTCATTTGCTGCTGGGCTCGCAGCAGATGATATTTCAATTGTCGAATAGCTTCATCTCTATCAACCAAGTCAGCGGCTACAGCTTCCACACGTGTTTCGCCCTGTGTAAAACGCACTAAAGCAGGTGGTGTTCTCCCATACACAATTTCAAAAGGGGTCTTTCCTGTTGCTCCATGAAAAGTAGTATTATACCATAATTCTGCCCAAGGTACCCAATATGACCAGTTCTTGGGCTGTTCCGACACAAAAACATCGTAAATAAGCTTCTAAACATCGATTTACCACTTCCGTTTGACCATCAGTCTCAGGATGATAAGAAGAACTCATTTTTAAAGTTGTTCCCTGTAATCGAAATAGTTCCTGCCAAAAAAGACTCATAAACACAGGGTCTCGATCACTAACAATCGATTGCGGAAGGCCGTGAAGTCGTACAATCTCCTTAGCAAATAATTCAGCAATCTTCCTGGCAGTATAAGGATGTTTCAATAAAATAAAGTGGCCATATTTAGACAATCGATCCACCACTACAAATATAGCTTGAAACCCCTTAGATTTTGGTAAGCCCGTAATGAAGTCTAGGGAAATATCTTCCCAAATCCTATCTGGAATAGGCAGGGGCTGTAGTAATCCAGCTGGAGACGTTGCTTCATATTTCTGTCGTTGGCATACATCACATGCTTTAACAAACTCTTGAATTATCTTCTTCATTCCCGTCCAGTACAGATTTGCTGCGATACGTTTGTAGGTTCTTAAAAAACCCGAGTGACCCCCTACTGGTGAAGAATGAAACTCATTTAAGATAGTAGGAATTAAATCTGACTTAGCTGACAATACCAAGCGTCCTTTGTAAAATAATACTCCTCTTTGCAAACTGAAATCTGCAACAGATGCATCTTCCTGTTGTAGCTTCTGCACCACTTGCTGTAAAAAAGGATCTACTTCCACTTCCTCTTGGATATGCTGTTCTTGCAACCATAATGGAAAAGACTGAATCTCCCTCAATTCACCCGCTTCGAACATTCTTGATAGTGAGTCAGCAGCTTTATTCTCTGGGCCCGGTTTGTAAATCACCTCAAACTGATATCCTAACAACTTTGCCAGCCAATTTTGTTGAGCTTCGGTGGTGATTTTTTGATGTAAGAGGTGTCTTAAACTCTTCTGATCTGAATACACCTTGAAACTCCTTCCAATCAAGTATGGTCTCCAATGTTGGACCGCCAACACTAATGCCATTAATTCTTTTTCATAGGCTGACTTGTTAACATTAGTCGGTGCCAAAGCTTTACTAAAATAAGCTATCGGTTGTCGGTCTTGCATCAATACTGCTCCTATCCCTGCCCCTGAAGCGTCACACTCAATTTCAAACGGTTTAGAAAAGTTAGGTAAAGCCAATAGGGGAGCTTGAGTCATTACCTTTTTTAATTCCTCAAAGGCCAATAATGCATTTGGACCCCAATGGAAACCATCCTTCTTCGTCAATTCCGTAAGGGGCCGAGCAATCTTGCCATAACCCGCAATAAATTTTCGATAATACCCCGTTAATCCCAAAAAAACCCCTCACACCTTTGACATTATGAGGTATGGGCCAATTTATCACACTTTTAATTTTTTCTGGGTCTACTGCAACTCCTTGCTCAGAAATTAGATGACCCAAGTATTCTACTTGCCGACTCCCAAAAACACACTTTTTTCTATTGACCATGAAAGATTGTTCACACAGCAGCTCAAAGACTCTCATTAAGTGCTTCAAATGTTCATCCCATCCTTTACTGTAAACTAGTATATCATCAAAGAATACTAGTACAAATTTCCTCAAATAGGGCTTAAAAATCTGATTCATAGTAGACTGGAAAGTCGCAGGGGCATTTGTCAAACCAAAGGGCATCACTAAGAATTCATAGTGACCTTCATGTGTCCTGAAAGCTGTTTTATGGACATCTTCCTCTGCCATCCGTATTTGATGATACCCAGATTTCAAGTCTAGTTTAGAAAAATAAGTAGCACCATATAACTCATCCAATAACTCCTCTACCACTGGAATTGGGTATTTGTCGGGAATTGTGACTTTATTCAGCTCCCTATAATCCACGCACATGCGCCATGAACCGTCTTTCTTCTTAACAAGAATTACCGGGCTGGAAAAAGCGCTAGAACTGGGTCTGATAACTCCTTGTGTCAACATCTCTCCAACCTGTTTTTCAATCTCCTCTTTATGGTGATGTGGATACCGATATGGTCGCACACTCATGGCTTTTGCTTCTGGCTGCAATGTAATAACATGCACCACATTTCTATAAGGAGGCAGCCCCTGTGGCTCTTGGAATACAGTCGCATAACCCACTAAAATCTGTTGAATATCTTCAACTTGTGTCTTTGATAAGCTTTGCTTCGAAATGGACTTTTCTCCCAAACTATTCTCCTTCACCACACTCTGGAAAGATGTCATCAACGCTATATGCTGTCCGTGTTTTCTCAGTTTCTGACCTTGTAACTCCATATATTTGTCCTGCCAAAAAAAACTTAGCGTCATCTCTTCCCAATCAAAAGTAACCTTTCCAAACCTTCGCAACCAGGAAACTCCCAAAATCATGTCCACGTTCCCCAATTCCAACACATATGGCTCTACCGTAGTAGAGAATTCTCCTAATTGGATGTCCAACTTCTCACATTTCCCCGCTGTAGACACCCTATGTCCATCTCCCAAACGTACACCAATCTGTTTTCTTTTGTCCACTTTCAACTCCAGAGCAGCCACTACAAGGGGAGAAATGAAATTATGACTGGCCCCACTATCAATCAGCACTCCCAAGGTTAATCCATTGAGAAGACCCTCTATGCGCAAAGTTGTAGGGTTATTCCGACCACCCCATGGTACTTCAACTTCTGCGAACAGCCCCATAGACCCACACTCCAAGTTATGGTCATCTTCCTCCTCTTGCGTCTCACTCGTGATCACCTCCCCCGCTTCATTTACTGTTTCGTCATCCGCTAACACCACCATTCGCAGTTGCCGCTCTGTGCATCGATGCAAGGGGTGATACTTTTCACCGCATCGAAAACAAAGCCCTTGAGCTTTCCTGTTCATCAATTCCGCATACGGCAAATGTTTCGTACCGCGATTTCGGTCGGCGGTCGGAAAACGATCACCTGAAACGCGACTGCCTTGCGTCGTCGAACGTGACTCATGAAGGCTGGAGCCCGCTGCCGATAATGGTTTATTTGATATGCTCTGGGTTGGGCCTAACCCAACGCCTAATTTCCCTAAATGTGGGCCTTGACCCGACCCGGATCCAGACTTCTCTCCCTGACCCGTACCCCAATCACGATTGCTTTTCCACCCTCGTAATCCTCCTCCACGCTGAAATCCCTCTCCCTGCACTTCTGCTTCCACGTCTCGAGCTAGGCGCATGGCTTGGAGACGATTCATCGGGTTGAAGGTGCGAACCCTCCGCCGAATCTCCGGTCGCAACCCTCCAATAAAGTAACCCAGATATTGCTCCTCTGGTAAACGAGAAACTTGAGAGGAGATATATTCGAACTCCGCTAGATACTCATCTACGCTGCCCGTCTGCGACAAATCTTTCAACTCTTCGAAAGGATTACCGCTAGTACGACCACCATAACGACCGATCAACTCTCTTTTTAACTTTGCCCACGACAACCCCACTTCTGCTTCTTGTAGAAGATTAAACCAATGAATGGTTGCCCCTTCCATGCTTAGTTTTGCCAATCGGACCTTCACCTCTTCTGTAGAGCCGTGCACTTCAAAATATGTCTCTGCCCTGGTAATCCATCCCACAGGGTCAGTACCATCAAATGATGGCAATTCCACCTTCTTTGCTGCCATCCTGTACTCTGCCCCTGAATCCATATCTGAAAACGGAGATTCTCGACGCTCTCCCGCTTGCTCGTTACGCAGCTTAGTCAACTCTTCCAACATTAGTTGGCGAAATTCCCCCAACGTCTCACGTACAGACACTTCCATCGCTAACAATCTTTCCTCCAATGCGTCGACTCGGTCAGACATTTTGGGTGGCATGGACAACAATGCTAGCTCTTCTCGGGAATCCGGCAGGTCGGACCAATGATAGAAACCCAACAATAAACTGAATATCACAGGTATATTATTCAAGTATTATGCAGAATAAAAGTTATGGAGCTGAAAGCTCTACAATCACCAGTAAAACCCAGAGTGCTCTCACTCCTAACCAGAGGATGACTCTCCTCCTCCTAACCAACTCACCACCTGCCCTCCGTCCCCCTTCACACTCTCTATTCTCTCTCCTATAACAGAATTCCCCTCCCCTGGATTCCTGACACGTCATTCCCCTTTTCTAACTAACTTCCCTTTCTTTTCCTAACCCCATTTTCTTTCTTCTCACGTAAACCTTCCATATTTTGGGCCTTGCTCCCTCTATAATTGTTTCATGTTGATTAACAGGCCCATCCTTATTAGGAGTCCTATCAGAATCCTTCTAATGATTTTTGGATATAAGTGGATAGGAAAGGTCATTGGATAAGATCTTCAAGTTTTTTTTTATCAACAAGGAAAGGAATATATGAGCAAAGTGCAAATGGTAGACAATATCTCCATTTTTTTCGGAGTTATAAAGTGGTTTAGTAGTAAAGTTGGAAGGGAAGGTGGGAGAGGTTGTGAGTTCAACTCCCCCACACTAACAACTAACATTTGCCGATAAAAAAAAGTCTCCATTTTTTACTTTTTCTTTTTTGGATATCAGAGAACAGGACACGTCATTGGATAAGATCTTCAAGTTTTTTTATCAACAAAGCACACAAAAGAATCAGAAAATGCCATTATGGTGACAAATAAGCTTAATTATTTGAATGCATGAATACATTTTTTCTATTAAATAAAAATATAAAACTAACAATGCAGAGAAAGTAAACGTCAGTGGGTCCACAAATAAAAATACATAGCCTTTGTCAATAGTTCAAGTTTTGTTCTTCAGTAAAGAGTGAGGAAATTGAAGGGTGCAACTTCACTGTCCTGTCATCTCGCTAGAACGAACAGTTTTCTAACCATTTTCTTGTAGATTTTTTTTTTCTTCTCACAGAGAAAGTTCTGGTAGTCACTTAGTAATCATTAGAATGCAATAAAGAAAATTGTACCTTGTGCAATGCACAGCTATGTAAAATGATTTTCTCATATGATGAGGATGAAGGTGAAACTTCTAGTCTTTGGTGCAAGTCTTTGAACTTTTTTTTGACATCCTCAACCTTCAAGAACACCAAAAATAAATGTGAGAAATGACGCACCAAATGCACAAAGAACTTTCCCCACATTACAGACTAGTACTATATTGAAAATTATCATGTCAAACAACATATATGCAAAGCTATGGACATCTCTTGATTGTGATCAATGTTAATATGCTACTATGCTCATTTTAGCATACAAGCACAATGAAGTATGACGTCATTGGCTTTAAAGTTTCAACCACAACAGAGGTATGAGTTTCAACAATTTTTTTATTTAACTGAACCAAATTTAAAGACACCAATTCCATCTTACCTGATAATTCACTTTAGCGCACTGTAGATGATAACCTACAAATGCTTCTATTTATTTCAACTTTAATTGAGACTTCAAAATTAACTATCAAGAAAACGTCATTAAAGAATGCTAATAAAAACTAGCTAACTGGCTTTGGTACTACATTAATCACACTAAATTTCGGAAGAAACATAAAAATGGGAAAATGGAGACTTAGTTCAAGAATGAAGCAAATTGCAAAAAGGCAGAACTACGTAAAGATTATCATGGCTTCACAGAAATTATTAGAATCATTTGTGAGATATTTCTTACCAATAAATTTGGAATGCTAACAACATAGCAAGCAATGAAGTTTGTAACATTATTTGCTTCATGATCTGCAAAATGTAAGAGAACCTCAGTATGTATATATACTAGAGAGAACTATACAGAGAAAGCAATGCTTAATCTCACTATATGACTACAATACTACTTCAAATACAAATGGGTAGAATGTAAGAAAAATCTTTGTTTAAAGACATTTACAATTAGCTCAGAAAAGGAAAGATCCATGCAGTCCAAATTTTGGACCACTTAATACATATAAAATTATGTGAAGCAAAATTGGTAGATAGAAAGACCCAAATATATAGCATATACAAATTCTTATTCTTCTTTTCCAAATGCAACTCAGTGCCATTACACACGTACATCACCCAAGGTGAAAAAAGATCAATATCAAATTACCACTATTTTTTAAGTAAAAAAGGAACTTCTCTGCCACAGGTTCCAATAGTAATCTTCCTAATGCCTGAAATACCATTGCTACAGATTCAGCAGATGAAAGGTCTTTTATGTCTATGATTTCCAACAGCTTTAAAATCTCCTCTGTCCGTTCACTTTCACAAAGAGCCAACAGAACATTCTCTGCAACATAGGTTGATAGTAAGTTCCTAAAGTGCAACATGAAACAATTTTCTATCATTATTAGACACCAAAATGCAAAAAGGGTAGCATCATGCTAGTAGTCCTGTTAATTAGTAAACATTAGCATAAAACACTCGTATATGAATAATCAAATACAATTAACCGCGTGAATTATGTCACTTAAAACAGCATGGGCCAAATAGTTTCACCTCAAATGATCCCAAAATTTTCAATAAAAGACATCAATAGTGTCTCTGTGTAATGAAATCACCTGCTACACTTTAAATCCAGCAGGTGTTATGGCAAAATAGTGCAAGTGGAAAAAAATATAAAGGAGGTTCTCCTACCTCGTATATCAGACATGTCCTCACTGTCATTCTCTGCAATATAATTACAAATACTCTGAATCTTTTCTTCGTTATTAACTCTCAACCACAACAACATTTCATAGTAACCCAGCCTTGCAACTGAACTGGGATTCTCCTCTTTGATAATAACATAGAAAAACTGAAACTCCTCAACCATACACATATCAATTATATACAAAAGAAGTGGGCAATATGTCTGCTCCTCTAGCTCTAAACCTTGTTCCCTCATTGATTTAAAAAGGTTAAAAACCTTCCCCAGTTCTATTGCGATGCCTTCATCATCAGTTCCCCTGGCTTTATCTATGCACATTTTTACCAATGCACTGTATCCTTTCGCATCTGGTTTTCGTCCAAGTTTACCAAACAATTCAAGGGTAGCCTCTGGT
Organism: Vigna umbellata; assembly: GCF_029865625.1. Taxonomy (NCBI): domain Eukaryota; kingdom Viridiplantae; phylum Streptophyta; class Magnoliopsida; order Fabales; family Fabaceae; genus Vigna; species Vigna umbellata. The sequence goes on from NC_142170.1 coordinate 7,039,324, forward strand.
CCTAGCATTTTTGCAGAGACTTGAACTAACTTCTGAAAACGGTTTTCTTGAGAGACTTCAAACACATATTTTTGTTTCTTTTTATGAGACTGCTCTTTCCGTTGCAATAATATATTGCTCTGAGAGATGCTCGACAACCACGATAGATTTTGCACTCTTTCAAACTCCTTTGCACCATCAATTTCCGCAGAACCAGGTTTCTTGGCTGACTTACCATCTGCAATCAGTAACAATAACCCGATATGATTAACCTTTTAAACCAATTTTTTTGGGAAAACCACAGTACAGGACCTTCATTCAATTACACCTCCCCTCCCACCCCCAGCCAAAAAAAGTAAACAATAAACATTAAGGGAAAAGGAATTGTAAATAGAAACTACTGGTTAAACCACATAGATTAGACCTACTTCCAGCTTCCTCAGTTTTCCTTGTTATCCTAGAGAAAATGGATATATATCTTGGTCGTATAATCAAACAAGGATGGTCAAACTTTCTTAGTTTTAATTTTAACAACTCCTTTGAATTATAAGTTCCTCTCACTCCTCCCAAGCTCTCGTTTCTCACTTGACACCCCTCCTATAAGTGTGTATATTCTCACAGAAGTTTTAACAAACACTTACCATGGAAAATAGAAGAAATATGCTTAAACACCCTGTTAGCCGAATCACCTGCACCAAAATACCCAAAAATAAAAAATAAAAAAACAGATTATTATAAATCAAATTATCCAACAATGCAGCACCCTCGGCAATAGTTTCCAATATCAACTTAACGAATTCGATTTAAAGTAGACTAAAACCACTTCAGTCAATGTTCGTGAAGGGTGAGGATGATTGAAAATACCTGAATCAGAGGGTTGTTTAAGCTTGAGGCTTGAGAGCGTGAAATCCTCATCAAGTTCCGAAAGGCAAAACGAGGTTGAAGAAGAAGAAGATGAAGGTTGAGGCTTGGAAGTGGCACCTTTGGAGGCTGAACGTCGGCACCCAGTGCTTAGATTTCGAATGTAGCGCACTTGCATTGCATTTATACGATCAAATTGAAACGCTATACCCTCATTTACATCCTTTTTATTCTATGGAAATGGAACCACGCCACAATTTTACCAAATGTTTCGCAATGTTAAGACCCAAGCTATATTCTAGTTAAGAGCCTGGTAGCTTATAAGCAGAGATGCGTGTCATAATTCTTGGGTCCTCGGTCCATATCGGATTTGATTGGATTTAAAAAAATTGTATTTTTTGTATGTAGGTTAAATTTTAATTCAGCTATTTAAATTCTGTTTATACGGATTGAATATGTGATGGGTCGGGTTAACCACCATTTCATTTACCTAATTTTATTTTATTTAATTTTAATTTTATAAAATAATATTTATTATTTTTTTTCTTGAAAAAGTTATTTAAATTCTTTATTTTCAAACTAATTAAACACTCATGTTGAGAAGTGAAATTTGTAACTGAAATTTGTTTAGATTTGAATTATAGAAAGTTTGTAAATTTTTTTATTTTAAAAAAATATTAATTAATTGAGTCAGTGAGTCAACTTGTTTACTCATCAACTCGTGGTGGATCGGACCGAATTCGAATTTTTCTGACTCACTAATAAATGAGTCAGGCTAGGTTGGCTTACTAAGTGACTGACCCGTGATAGACTGGATTGGGTCGGGTCAGGTGATCCGATTTGACAACTCTACTTATAAGTAACTAAATTTTTTTATATAAATAAAGTTTATGTCTGTATATAAAAATATAGTTTATGTATTTTTTTCTTAAATAATTGAATTTTTATTAAATGTTTAAGTATTTTATTTATTTTTTATTAAAATTGTGTAGAAATTTTGTATTTAAATAAGTTCATGTAACAATAATAAAATTAAATTAAACTTTTATTTATTTAATTTTTTTTCATTTCTTAAGTTAAACTACAGTTAAAATTAATTCTTTTTACAACTTTCACTATGTATAATTTTTATATAAACTTATTATCAGTAACTTCCATTTAAAGTGCTAGTTTTTTTTTAAACTTAAATTACATAAAAATTGAAGAAGTAACTCGATAATATAAAAAATAGTATAATAATTAATTATTTTTTAAGATGGAAATAAATAATAATAAATTAAATATAACAATAAAAATAAAATAAAATATAAGAAATGATTAATAAAAAAAATTAAATAACATAAAAGTAAAAGATTATATATTAAAACTAATAAATGCCCTGCGTATATGTATTTCTAAAACAATTTTGTTTTAGTTAAAGTGGTTTATAAGAGATTTGGAGAAGCTTTATGAAATAATAATTAGGTTTATTCACATACTTTTCTTAAAGATATTCAAAATGCATAACATAATTATATATTAAAGTTTTTTTTAAGTCAATTTTTTCTTTTTCGAAATAACCCCCATAGCCATAAAATAAGTTTTATGCTTTCCACGTTCCTTTATAAATGTCTTAAAAGAGTTTTTAATAAAAATGAAGAAAAAAAATCTCTTTAAAGTCAATCTTTTCATTTTATGTACAACCCTTGGCCACAAGACAACTCTTATATATTTTCACGTTATCTTTGGAAATTCGCTTAGTCTTAAATTTGCATTTGCTACTAAAGAGTTTGCACCTTTTGATAACATGATAAGTTTCCATTGTTTTATGTGAACTTATACTTTTTATTCATTACTTTAATCTAGAATCTTACATGGCTTGAGAGAAGTTGATTAAGTCATCTTCCATAACTCAAGTATTTTCGTGTTCTTGGAGAAGTATCATATAATAATTTAGAATAACTCTTCTCATTTCTTTTGCTTATCAACACAAAGGTATTGGATCATGGAGCATAGGTTCTTAAAGATCTTGAATTTGTTCTTCATGAACAACCAAATTATCTTAAGTTGAAATATTTTGTAAAGATTCTTAACTTGCTTTATCAAAAGCAAATGTACGAATTAATTCTAAAGTTTATTATTGATTCTTCCTCTAAGACAAGTCTTTAACCTTACTCTTCTCCCACACTCAATGCCCCAAAAAATGTAGCAATTACCATTTCAAAAGAAAATTAATTTGGGATCATAAAATATAAAGCCTTTGGACCTTTTAGAATAACCAGTAAAGTAGTTGCTTATTATTTAGGAATCCAATTTCTTTTCATTTAACTTTTAAGTTCATGCTTCAATTAGACATTCTCATATACAAAAAATTATTCAAACTAGGTTTTCACCTAACCCAAAACTCTAAAGGTATTTTCGCAATTTCCTTGGTTATCATCTACTTAGAATGTAAGTTGTAGTTTTAATGTCTCCCTCTAGAGTGAGTCTAGCAAGGTAGAATGACAAATCATGCTTCTTATCATATCCTTAATAGTTCCCTTTCATCTTTCAGTCACATAATTCATGATAGGTGACCCTGACATAGTGTATTGTAGGACAATTTCACATTCCTCTAGGTACTTGGTGAAAGGTCTTCACCTGAACCGTCACATCTACCATATTATTCACCATCACGATAAGATATGGCAATTTTAATTCTTTTATTGAGTTTATTTTCAACTTTAACCTTAAATGATTTGAACATCATCCGAAGATAGAGTTTCTTTTTTTCATTTTGTTTTGGTTTATTTTCCATTAATGCATTCAATACAAACACGAAGGTTCGTGAAGTTGATGGAATCTAAGATCCCGTTTGACACAATTTGTTCAAATTTATTTATAGAGATGTAAGATAGGCATTTATGCCATAATGCTCCTGAGTTAGTATTGTTAATTTTATATTGATCTTTGGACACTTCTTCTTTACATGTCCAATTTTATTGCAAAGGAAACAGTTATTACCATGATTTTGTTTCTTTTGTGTTGAACCTTTAATAGTTTAATTCTTGAGATCCTCAATTTTCTTTCCCTTGTATCTAAAGTGACTCACAAAATGAGCATATTTTTTCTTGCTTCATTCTTTCATTTTCTTCCATGCAGTATGAAATGAGTTAATTTAAGATACCATTTATATGTTTAACAATTATAATATATCTTAAACTGATCAAATTGTGAAGGAAGAGAAATCAATATTTAATGTATTAGCATTTCAACATCTCAAGCTTTAGTGCCTTAAGTTTTGAAGAAATATTTGACATTTCAATATTTGAAACCAAGCTCTAAAAAAGATCACTTGTTTTTGCCTTATAGCTTTTTTTATAAAACATTTTTCAATTTTAACGAGGAAATTTTGGCACTTGTTATCTCCTTAAAGACAATATCTCTTAAAATTTCAGGAATGTCGCACTTAATGATGACAAGACTCATGCAATTTGAGCAATATCATTTTTAATTATCTCTCCTTTCTTTAGAGATACTAGAGTTCGTAAGAGAATGAGTTTCTCAATCCTTAATCCAAGGTCAAGATCCATGTAGCCAAGAACAAATTCATGTTCTCCTTCTAGTCCTTAAAATTTGTTCTATTAAGAACCTAAACAAAATAAATAATAAACAATGTAAATAATGTAACTGTGTTCACATCATATATTCCATTAAGAACAACATATATTAAATGAATTGAGAATAAAATAAATAATGTAATTGTGATCACGTCATAAACAAAATCCAATCATAAATATGTTCAGATAATAACATACCCATCTCAAGATACCTAATGCACCATCAATATTAAATCTTTGGATAATAATATTAATTGCTAAGAGTATCTTGTTGTAATGATCAAACATTGATAATAAAACGTGTTCAACAACAAACCTATCTATGATTGATTTATCATTGACATGTAAAATCGCAGAATTATCACTTGTTTACCATATGTGTATGCAATCCAACCAAACTTTAATCTTTCTTTATATCAACCAATACTTGAATAAACATAAACACAAAGATTTAGAGAGGTCACTTTAGTGTACATAGATTCAATCAACTAATTTAAAATGATAAACTACCAAAATTTGAACATTTATGTACCAAATCCAAAGAAAGAAAAAATAATATAATAATAAATTAATAAAAAATTTAAAAGTTAGTTTTAGTAATGAATTTGGAAACAACCAATTTTAAACTGTGTTTTTTCAAAATTTTCAAAATCACACATGAATAAAATATGGGTTGGTGTTATGATACTAATTGAAGGAAATTTCTAAAAAATAATAATATGTATAATCACGTGCTTTTACCCATAGAAATCCAAAATACATAGAAGAATCATATATTAATCTGAACCTATAATTTAATTATTAATGGAAAAGAATGCGAAAGTACCTGAGTTTGTCATTGGAAATTATGTGAATGATAAAATTAAGCATAGATATGTTATCTTCCAAATGTAGAGAGCCTTAGACACCACTTTTATTATCTCCTTATGGGGATAAATAGAAAACAAAACCCTTAACAAGATACATTCTCTATAAATGGAAACATATTCCATTTTATAACTCTTTCTAACCACGTCCCAAATTTTAATAATTCTAATTGGATATGTCATTAAATTAAAATATTACTTTAAAATATCTATATAACAATTTTTTATAATAATTATACTTTAGTTATAAACTTAATATTAAAAGACCACTTTATAGTTTTAACTAACTGAGTAATAATCCTAATATTTAAATAATATATACAACCCAAAATTTCTACCACTTCATATCACATTGATTTTTCTTATAATTCTCATAATTTATAACTTATGCAAAACAAAGATAAAGAAATGTGTGGAGATTGATGTAATTCTTGCATCTTATAATATAAAATATATATCTTATTTATGGGTGTCCAAATTTGTTTTTATTTTTTATAATTATTTTGGGTCAGAGCATTTATTATTTATATACATGTGTGGGAATTGATATGAGATCATTTGTGGTAATTGTATATATTTAATTTAGTTTATTTGTAAGTAAAATTTTGAAAACTAAAATAGGGTGCAAAATGAGGAGAAAGTATAAGACTTATAAAATTGGATTGATAAATTATAATTTACCCTTATATTTAACAATTATTTATTTTTAAATAATTCTGTTTATTGGATTTTTTTTTTAACTTTTTACAATTATTATTAGTCATTAATAAATAATATATTTAAATGCTACTTTTTTTTTAAAAAAAATATTTCTTTTAACAAAAAGTATTTATATTTTAAAAATATATGTGAGCAACAATTTTAATATTTACACTATAAAACAATGCATAAGGCAATAAACGTTATATTCAGAGTTATTATATGTTTATTAAATCAATCGTGTACTTTTTATCAACCTCTTAAATTTAAACTAATCTTGTTCTTCACAAAATAATTGTTTTTCTAGCATTGTATTAGTTGTCTTCAATGTGAAAATGAAAGTTAAGAGACTTGATATTTATTTTATTTTTTATTTTCATAACTCATGTTTAAAGTGATTTTCGACTTTTTTCAATGTTTAAAATGATCAGTTCAATTTTGTCATATTTTCTGATAGTGTTTAAATTGTTATATAAATTGTTAACGACATAATGTCCACGTGAGCTATCAGTAAATGACATGACCCATTTTTTCTAACATCATCTTCAACCTTTCACCATCAAGTCACCATGGTTTCCTTCCACCATCGTCAGTGATTCGCCATCCTTGCACCTTCAATCTTCTTCAACCACCACATAGCAACCTAGAGCCACCGCAAGCCACCATTGTTCGAAATCAAAATATGCAATAGTAAGCCCCAAATCTAAAAGGAATTTGTAGTGTATGGCCATACAAACATATCGAATAACCAGCCGGATAAGACCACGAAAAAGGACGACTGGTCTGAATAGGCTGAGCTCCACACCAACCTTGAGAACCCCTAAACATCGCTTCTAATCATGATTATTGGTAAGAGTTACTTAGTGGGAATCGGATCGTGACTGATGATTAGGATTCCACTAATCACAGGCCCATCAAGAAATCTATGTGGTCGAAGGTAAGAAGATAGGTGATTGCATTTATTACGAATTTAAGAATTTATTGTGACCCCTGATCAGACTGATCATTGACTCGAGCTTTAGAGTGCCTTTGACAAGTGTACCCAGACAGTTTGGAGTGTGGACAAGGAAGAATTTTAACTAAGTGTGCAAGATAACCTAAGCTAACTCAGAGAAAAGTGTGAAGGAGCGTTTTGTGGAGGTCCTCGACCCTACATCCTGAAACAGAAACAAAAACCACAAAATCGTGAGCACCTAAAATCATGAGTCACATCCCAAACCTGCAATCCCAAATCGCAATGCTAGTTCACACCAACACAGATCCCCCTTTCCAAAACGCGACAAAACCTGACTACATTCACCACACACAACATCGTTTGTCATCTTCTCCACCACGAGCAACCTACGAATACAAAAAAAGACCAGACTAAAAAATCCCAAATCGCGTTCAACGCTTCATATCGTCACTAGAGAAGACTACCACAAAATCGTGTCTGGTCCACACACCTACAACGCAAAACCACCATGAACCACTACGAAACAACAATAACTTGCAAATCAAAAACTCAAACTAGAAAACCCTAATTGTTTCACTATCATGGGAAACTAGAAAATCCTAATTGCTTCACTACCATAGGAAACTAGAAAATCCTAATTGTTTCACTGTCATGGACAATCAAGTCAGACAAAATGGCAATCACGTCATTCACTAAAACTTATGTAGACACTATGCTATTAATGATTTAGACATTGCTAAAAAAGATAGTAAATTGAAAAAAAAAATTGACCATTTTGAACGTTGAAAAACAATCAAAAACTACTCTTAACAAAAATAATGAGAAACCAAAATAAATATTAAAACAAGTTTGGAAATGAAAGAGTCAATGAAAAATCAAACGAAGTCATTCATTTAAATAAAAACACTTAAAACCTTTCTTCCATATGCCTAAATATTTAGAATCCTTATTTTAGCCTAAAATAAAAACTGATTAAAAATAATATGACGTTTTACATCCTATATATCCTACTAATTACTATTATGATTACTAATTACTATTGGTATTCTTCATCATATACTAAATATTCAATGGATAAGTTATTTTTCTCCCAATAATTCATGTGATTAATCACTTCTTTCAAATCCAATTTTCATTCTCAACCGAAGCTATAGAAAATAAAAAGAAAGAATAGATATTACAAAATAGAAAATATCTCTGCGACCAATGATTTATAAAAAGAAACTAATAATTAAATAAAATAATACACACAAAAATGAAAAATGATAATCTCAAGTCAACTAAACCGATGAGCATCAAGCAGAAGCACAAAAGCAGCCACAAAAAATGTGACAAGTGCACGATAGCATCCACGGGATTCGGGTGCGCTGGACGGGATCACCTCCGGGTTTTTACCGCCAAGCCTGACGGGTTTCCGGTTCACTTTCAACCCGGAATCGTTCATTTCCACATTTACCCCTCCCCACAAAAGGTGCCGTTTCGTGTACCACCAAACAATCTTGTACTTTATCGCCGTGGTGAAGTCCACGCGGTACACCACCTTCCCGGAAACCGCGACGGTAAGGTTACCGCCGCCGTTGAGAGAGCCATGCTTGAAGGCCTTCTTGTTGTGGCCCTGGTAGAAGCGGTCCACGGTGGCGTTCCCGAGAGGGCGCGTGGTGTTGTTGCTGACGAAGACCTTGAAAGTGAGGTGAACGTCGTCGTATTTGATTCCATTGTCCTTGTTCCCGTTGACGAGCCTGACGGTGAAGAGGATGGTGGTGTTTCCGGGAGAGGGATTTAGGGTTTTGTTGAGGGCAGGAACGTAAATTTTCTCGAGGTACAAATGGGGTTCGTCCACGCGCATACTCAGCCACAGGAACAGTGCGGTTAAACCTATGGTTACAATGAAGGCGGTGCAGCGTGTGCAGCAGTTATCCTGCGCCATATATGGTGGCTGGAATTTCGGATACGAGAAACTCAACGGAGAGTGTCGTTTAGGTGTTGTTTTGTTCTATTTTGTGTTGTTGGATTATTATAGTTTGCAAGAGGTGTTGGGCAGTTTCGAAGAAGTGTTCTTAGATCTTACTACCATCACTACATTCTACATTCTGGGAAATTTTCATGAACATGTTTTTCTCCTGTGGTTTATAATAAACACTAAAGAAAAAAGAAAAATTAACATGTTTAAGCACAAAATTTATATTTATCTCAGTAAAAACATTAAATAATTAGCACAATATTCATCGTAGACTTTGAGTTATTACTAAACATTCAAATCACACAAAATAAAGCTTGACAAATAAACAGAAAAGAATCTTTAAAGCGTGTGAATTCAGTGTGCATACGCGTATGATACCAATAATAACAAAACGAAAAAGAAAAACCAACTTAAAGCAAGTTGCGTGAAGCCTCGTGGTGATTGCTTTCTCGCTTTTATTCTCTCACCTGACTATAAAAACGGGCCCATGTATGTATCCCCAACGCTACCATCTTTTCAATCACACAATCTAAAATTAAGTTATTCAAAATATAATTTTAAACTATAGAATCTAATGTAACATTCTAATATGATATTATATCTCTATTAAAGAAAATATCAGCAAACAAGAAGAAAAGACAAATAAACGAAGAAAAAGAGTAACATAATGTATTAAAGAGAACAATTATACATGTATAAAAATGTTAACACATGGAAACATTTATATTTAGATTTATCAACTTATCTTCCTCGTATATGGTCCTAACTCACATAGATTGAAATTAGCAAAACTTACGGGACAAAAAAGCCTTCATTAAAAAACTTTCAAGATCAAAATATTCACAAAAGCTTTGTAGGTCAAAGTCAGTCCGTGAACCTTCTTTTATAATATTTATTTTGAATAAAAAATATAATTAATTCTTAATTTGTCACAAATCTAAGTGTTTTTAATTTGTTAAAAACAATACATAAACATTTTAATCAAACTAACATAGACTTTGTAAAATGTTTCAATAAACTTGATTGGTTGCTTATACAAAAAATTTACACAACATAAGAAGATGTTTAAATCATTAACTCCGTAAACATTATTTTTAAAGTATATAAGATAGTCATTTAATTTTTGTGTACAAAAAATTCATCTATATTTGAATAAAAACTAAATAAGATATCTTCATAGGAAAGTGTAAAATAATGAATTTATGAATAATAATTTTATTGACTTTTTTTATTATATGTTGTTTGTTTTTTCTTTTTGCTTTTTTAATGTATGACTTAAATTTATACTTAAATTTTATCAATTATTTATTTCTCTTTAATAATCAATATATATATATATATATATATATATATATATATATAATATTTAGTAATTATAAAAAAATTTATTATTAATTTCATTATAATTAATCCAATATTCTCACATTTTGGTTAGACTTCATATTTCTTTTGTCATGTTTGGAACTTTATCACAATGTATTGCATACTATTTTATTAAATGGTATATGTTTTCTTCTCTAAGAAATTATTAAAATTAATAAATAGATTATAGTAAAAAACTATATTAAATTATACTTGATTCAAAAATAGTTTTCAAGGTCAGAGCACATACCAAGTTATTCATATGATCATATCTTAAGTTCTTCAATTCAACACCAATTCAAACAAAGCAAACAACACACAAACATTAATCATAAACAGATTTTTAACAACTCAAACGCCAATATAAAAAATTCAACCCTTTCTATGCAAATCAAACTTACAAACTCAAATTCTCAAAGCATTTATAACTTTAAATCAACGTAATTAGATTCTCTTACTAGAGAGACAACCAAATAGATCTATAATCTTCAAAACACCTTTGTAAGAAAAGAAATGCCTTATATCTCAAGCCAAGAGGGGGGGGGGGGGGGGGGGGGAGGTGAATTGGATTAAGCCTTAAAAATTATTCTTTTCAAAATCTTTGTTGAAGGGATTCCACTAAATTGATTGAGTTTACAGAAATACAGAGACACCTCTCAATGCACTTCTCACCACACTCAAAATCAATATAGCAGTGCAAGATATGAGTAACCTCACTCTCTTACAACACTTGAGAACACTTACCGCTCTCAACACCTGGCCAACCCACACAGGTACACAAATACAAAATGTCTATGATGATTCTGATCTTTAAGTTACACTCCTCTTGGTGCAGATCAAATCAGAACAAACTTTTCTTGAAAGAATCTTGATGTATAAGCAACCAATGTAGCATTGATTCTCCAAGATCACTTCTTGAACGCTCCTGTAATCAAAACTTATTGAAAACAATAGTATTTGAAAATGACATCAATTCTTGTTTTGAAACAGGTATCAAGATGCATATATATAAGATTTTTCAAATCTTGACGCATTATAATTAATTAAGGTTTTTATGTAATCTGTTAATCTTTTACTTCTGTTTTAACATTTTATACTGAGTATGTAATCGATTATTTAAGAACATAAGCCAATTATTGATTCAATTTACAGTTATAACAGATCATGCTTATTAAATGAACGGGATTAAACAAGGTAAGCCGATTTAATCGATTAAACAACTTATGTAATCGATTAATCCTGTACTTAAGCAAATTTTAAATCCAATTTCCATTTTAAACATATCAACTCACTTATGAAACATATTATGACATTGCTTTCTATTTTAATCGATTAGATAACTTATGTAATCGATTACTACAGAGCAGTTTGCCCCTATTAAGCATACTAAGTGATATGGTGAAATCTAACATATTATATACTATGATTAATCAATTGTTTCAACCAGAAATGAGATATTCAATATGTTTTAAGCATAATTCATTTACCAATAATGAATTCATACTAAGTGATCTGGTGAAATCTAACAAATTATATACTATGATTAATCAATTGTTTCAACCAGAAATGAGATATTCAATATGTTTTTAGCATAATTCATTTACCAATATGGAAATCATATATCAAGCATAAACACAATAAAGATAAAATAATTGTTATGCCATTTGTTGTGTAAGAAACCATAAAACCATTCTTTTATTCATCATAAAAAACCAAGATATATAAGAAGGTTAAAGCTCCCCCTATCAACATGTCATAAAGCATGTTTTATATGTGAAGTATTATATGTGAAGTAAACGTTACAGCTCATCAATTGAAACACAAAAGGAAGACAATATATCAAAGGTTAAAAAAAAACATTCAATGATTGAAATGTATATTGCTGAAGAAAGCATTGATTTTAATTTAAGTATTTATTAATTTGTGTTTCAATATTATCAGTTAACATTTTTTTATTGTACTATAAATGAGAATAAAGAAAAAGATTTTTCAAGACAACAAAATATTATAAATTTATCCATTAAAGACACTAATCTTATAAATGGATAAATGACACAAAAATTATCAATATTATAAACTTATTTATTCGCTTTTTGAGTTTTCTTTTGGATTACATTTGAGTTGTATGTTAATTTTTTTATTTTGAATTGTCTTTGGAGTTTAACATCATTTTAGAGTGAAATTATTTAAATTCGAATTACAAAAAAATTGTAATTTTTTTGGATTTAAAAAAAAACTTGTAATTAAGTGAGCTAGTGAGCCAACCCGTTTAACCTACCAACCCGTGGTGGGCCGGGCCAAGTTCAAATTTTTTTTGACTCGCTAATAAATGAGTCGGGTTGGGTTGACTCACTAAGTGACCAACTCGTAGTGGGCCAGGTCGGGTTGGGCCGAGTGACCCGTTTTGACAACACTAAGATTACTAATGAATCATGTTCTATTCCTAAATACAAGCATCCATAAGGCATTTAATTTCAAGTCTAGATTCAAGTCATATTTTCAAATACATCAAGAACCACAAATCAAGTATGGAAATAATTCACATCAAGCATTAAGCATGTAAATTAAATACTAACGTGAATTGGAAAAACATATATCATTAATAACATAAAATTACACAAGAGTCTTATGCTTTACAACCAATCTCAACAAATAAGGTTAACCCTCCATGGTGGAGAACTTAGGATTCTACAAATTGAAGAGATAGGGAAGAAGTGAAAACTAAAGAGAAGATGTAAGCCCTCTCCCAAGGTTCTCAACAAATTCCAATTGCGCCTCCCCTTCACGTCAATGCCTCCAACTCGTAGCTCCTCTCCCTCATCAACCTTGAGAAGGGAAAAACACCATGGATGAAGATTGAAGATCCAAGGAGTAGTAGGAGAGCTTCTCAACACCCCAAACAATTAACCTCCAATGACCTCTCCTAGCCGCCCTAGGTCTAGAGTGAAGTGTGGGAGGAAAAGGCTGTCCAAAACCTCGCAACAAACATGTTTAAAACCCATTTTGACATGTTAGCGTCGCTCGCCACCGCTTAGCACCATATCAGTATTGCTAAGCGCCATTACTTAAAACATACAAGGAGTTCTTTGTCAAACCACTGTTCAACACCATTTTTCACCACTCAACTCTAACTTGGTGGCGCTCAACCCAACTATTCCACCATTAAGCCCCAAGTAGTTTAACAACACTCTGAGTTTTAAGCACTAGTGTGATCCCAAAGGCACCCAACGTGGGTATTTGCTTCGAGTTGATCTTTTCTTGTCCCAAAACATGGTTCCTTGAGTTCTTGTTTATTTTCCTCCACTAGAATGACTTCCTATTAATTTATTTTACACTTATAAATAAAGACATTAGAGGTAAAAACAAACATAAAAAACTAAAATACAAAACAACACAAAATACATTAAACTTGAGGATAAAACAAGATTAAAGCTAGGAAATAGTTTATTTATTCATGACAATAGATGCACAAAAGCAGGTAAAAATGGACCTTATCACGTTTGAACATTGGTATGTTGCTCTTCAAGGGCAAAAAAAAAAAACACATTGATGTTAATAAAGAAATTTGAGTGATCTTCATATTGCTAACATCCATCCATTTAAAACAATGATAAATTTTGACGAAGACCCTCTAATTGACGATGTACATGCAATTCACGAATATCACAATGATAAAATATAAATATGACTAATCCATAACTTTATGTATGAATTTCATATTCTTGTATAAATTTATGTGTTTTGTTAAATAATATGTTATATGTTGTTTTATATGTTTGTTATTAATCTTTTGTGCTTTTTTCTTTTAACAAATATATGGATGACCATCAAAATTCATCTCACTACGTGACCCACCAGAGGAGCTATTAAATTGAGACAACTCTTAATGAGACAAGTTGGTGGTGAGAAAACACCTATCGTTATTGACATCATTACTGGTGAGGCTACTAGTCCTTATGCAAATGTCTTCAGTGACAAAATATGCATCCTTACTTCATTTTTTGATCATTTGTCTAAAGTTGATTGGAACATGATATGGTAAGATTTATTGGTAAATTAATTAATGTTATTGAATTTATAGTTTAATTGTATTGATTTGTATTTTTTTTATTGTAGATGAAATTTGATATTCCAAATGTGGTGGCGCTTAAAAATAAATGTCTATCTTCGACCGTCAAGAAATTTCGTAGGTTTAAGACAAAACTGACATCTAGATATATCTTTGGAGCTAAAATAAATAAAAACTCATGTATCATATATAAGACAACTGATGAAGAGACCTAACGTCACTTTGTTGTGAATCGTACATATGAAGGATGGAAAGTTACTTTACTTGAAATAATCCATTTTCCATTAATAATTGTGTACATAAAAGGGATCTATATGTTATAGGAAAAGAGGAAAAAAGCCCAAGGGATAAATGTTTAAAATAAAAACTCATACTTATTGTCTCGTGGTGGGTATAGAAAACTTGAAGAGAAGATAATTAAGGAAAAGGCATAGGCTAGGCCCTCACCTTCTAAGGATGATTGTCATAGCCTCCTTCATCACCATCCTGTCATGAAAAGTAGAAGTTAGTCCGTTTATGACCATCGAGCTCCTATACTTCTAATAACGTATGACAAACCTCTGAAAAAACTGTAAGATATAACTTTTGTTTAAATAATAATATAATTTTATACAGATTACATGTTACATTTCTTTTGTTAGGTTGCAGGACTCCTTGGTTGAGCAAAGCTCCCAAGGTACTTTCACTTCAGAAGGTTGTCATGACATTCTTTTGACTTCTATTTGACATCTTGAGCTCCTCATACCTGTGCATTTTGTCTAATCACTAAGAAGGTCAGAGCGCAACTCTATGATGAAGTCATTGAGCAAGTGACTGAAATAGTTATGATGTAGTTCCAACAACAATTTGATAGTTATGTCATTCATTTGCAAGTATCTCCTCTACCAGAACCTTTTGTACCCCCCACAAGTAAAATTAATAATCATTTTGTGCTAAGTTATGAATTGAATAACTGTTCTTTAATAAAATAACATTAATAATGGCTTTGACAAGTAGAAGCAGAAAGGGGACAATTCTAAACTCAAGATTCAATCCTCTTGGTGTATTACATAAGCTTACTAACATCATAAGTGACGAGTCGATGCCTGTTCCATGGGATTGTGATGTATTTGGGAGAGACATTGACATCCCACTATACTCGAATAAGTAAGATTTCTTAGAGTTTCGTTGGGAATAAAAGAACTTAATATTACTCTTATTTAATTATGGAAGGTGTAAGCCTCTAAACCATTATTTATATTTAATTGATTTCTCTAGTTACTTATATTAAATAAATGTTGTGTTCAGGTATATGTTTGGTGTCAACAATAATATGGGGTTAAATGATGTATATGGGTTCATAGACCCCCAACTCACTCATGAAATGAATAAGTTTGATGAAATCCAAAGATACGTCACCAAATGCTTTGGACGAGGGAAGAAAATATATTTCGTCCCTTATAATTGCGTAAGTGTAGTTTGTTGACTTGTAATTATAATTCATTATTTTAGGGTATAATAATGAAGTTATTTTCAATTCAGGTATCATTGACAACTACTTGTGGTTTCTTTGAGGGACAACATGATTGTGTGGTTTTGCTCCTTACACAAGGTTACCCCTAACCATCTCAAACATGTAATAGATTGGTAAAAACCTCAATGTTATGAACTTTGTTTATTATTTAAGTGTATCCTAAAATATTTTTTTTTTCATAGTTCAATTGTTGGACATAACATGTTGTTAGCGAAACCAATTTAAGTGCATCCTAAAACATTCATTTTTGATAGTTCAATTATTAGACATAGCATGTTGTTAGGGAAACCAACTACTAAAGCAAAAAATCTTACATATAGTGTTGTCAAAACAGGACGGAACCCGTAAGCCAACCCGACCCACCATGGGTTTAGGTTGGGTTGGGTTGAAATTTTATTTTTTTTGAAATTTCGATACGAGCCAGTTTTGACCAGGCTCGCTAAGAACCCAACTCACCTGCTTAAATCCGTGGTGAGTCGGGTTGGCTCACCAACCCACTTAACTTTTCTAATAAGTAGTTTTCGTGGGATTATTTATTTTACAAAATATTAAAATAGAGACTTGTGTGAAATTATTTTTGTATGGAATAATTAGGCAACATAAAAATTTCACAAATCTATACTTAGTAATTGAATTTTTATGCAAAAACAAATTTGAATCGCTATGAAGCCATTAAAAATTTTGTTTAGGAGATTTTGTAATATCTTTATGTGAATGAAATCTTATGGTTGATTGATCATAAATCTAATTTAAGAACTTTCCACTTTATTTAGATTTGAATTAGAAAATTTTTGTTATTTTTTTTAATTAAAAAAAATAGTAATTAAGTGAGCTAGTGGGCCAACTCGTTTATCCGACCAACCCATGGTGGGCCGAGCTGAGTTCAATTTTTTTTGGCTCGCTAATAAGTGAGTCAGGTTGGTTTGACTCACTAAGTGGTCAACCTGTGATAAGCTGAGCCAGGTCGGGCTGGGTGGCTCGTTTTGACAACATTACTTGCATGATTGTCCCTTTAGGTTTGGTGTGTAAGTTCATATATTTATAATTGTTTAATTCCTTTCTTTCTCAATTATTTATTATTGTGTTGATATATTTAGTCTAATAAGCAAACCAGCTCATATAAATGCATTTAATATGTAATGTAATGGATGACAACTGTTGTTTGTGCTCGTATTAAACTAGTTGAGAAAATGATAAATGGTTGTATTGATTCAAATACTTTGACACTTTGTCTTTTTATATATTAATTGAAATGATTTTTTTTTGTGCAAAAAAAATCAAGAGTCCTACACCAATTTCCAATAAGTCCATTAAGTATTTAAGGATGACTTATGCAAAATAATTAATACAAATGTACAATAGTATTTAGCACATTTATTTGTTGTAAGGATAAGATATTGTTGTATCTAGATTCTAGTTGATTTTGGGTGTGATAAATATAATGCGTTGGATCTTTTTATGTAATGATGTTTAGCATGTGATATGTTTTAGCTATTTAAAAAAGGTGTAAAATGTGTTGATATTATGTTTGTGTGGAGTTGAAAATTTATGTTATATTGATATGAATTTGAGTATTATTGTATAAATATATAAACTTGTTGTTGAATAGAAGGACAATGTTTAAAATAATTGGTGTCAAAATTCTTTCATAGAGTTATGTTTATCAAGTCATATGTTTTAGCTATTTAAAAATGGTGTATAATGTGTTTATATTATTTCCTAGAGTTGAAAATTTATGTTATATGGATATGAATTTGAGTATTATTATATAAATATAGTGCTGTCAAAATGGGTTGTAACCCGCGAGCCAACCCGATCACGGGTTTGAGCCGGGTTGGGTTTGAAAAAAAATGTAATTTTTTTATGCGAGTCAGTTTTCAACCCGGCTCATCGAGTTGAACCCGTGGTGAGTCGGGTTGGCTCACCAACCCACCTAATTTAATTTAATTATTTATTATTCTGTGTTTCAATATTATTAGTTAACATTTTTATTATTATATTTTAGATGGGATAAAAAAAGATGTTTCAAGAGAGAAAAATATTATAAATTTATTTATTCAAGTCTTTAATATTATAAATGGATAAATGATACAAAAATTATCAATATATTAAAAACTTATTTATTTGTCTTTTGTGCTTGTTTTTGGATTACGCTTGAATTGTATGATATTTTTTTTAATTATTTTTGGAGTTTAACATCATTTTAGAATAACATTTATTTATATTTGAATTAAAAAATATATAATTTTTTTATTTAAAAGAAAACTTATGATTAAGTAGGTCAATGAGCCAACATGTTTAACCCAGCAACCTGTGATGGGTCGAGTCGGATTCGAATATTTTTAGCTTACTAATAAGTGAGCCGAGTTAGATTGGCTCATTAAGTGACCAACCCGTGGTGAGTCGGGTTGGGTCGAGCCGGTTACCCCTTTTAGGAGCTAAATGTATAAACTTGTTTGGTTTTTATAAAAAGGGGCAAAGAAAAGAGTAACAATGCCTATGTTATCCAATCGTAATCATGGAGCAACCAACCAACTTTTGTTTAAAATCCCAACCAGAGAATGTGACTTGAATTTGTTTATAGTGAGAATGGACAACAAGACATCACCAAGTGAGGTTCCATTGCTTTAAATTTTTTGTGCAAAGAAGACGAAATTATTAAGAAAGTTTTATTGGGTGGTGGTCGTGAAGAAGGACGTCACGGGGGTGCTACAAGTACAACGTAATCGTGTGTTTGTTTCTTTAATTTTTGTTTTCAGAAAACATATAATAGTTGATTTTTTATCGTGTAATTTTAACTTCTTGATATTTCTTTTTTCTGCATATTCGTTTGAGTTAATAATGGATGATAGGCTAAGTTTAACAAATTTTATTAAAATAAACTTTAATATTAAATTAAAAGGTGTATTTTAAACTTAATTCAATTAAAAAAAATCAAAAGATAAAATTTATACTTATAAAATATAATTGAACCTTATCTATATTATATATAAGATTTTCAATCTTACTAATGTTCATCTTTTCTTAGGCTGTGTACGAGATGAAACACTCGTTTATCTTTGGTTAAGTTTAGAAGTGATATATATATATATATATTTTTGAATTGTGGTTTAGAAAGTAGTAGAATCCAACTGGGAAGCATATATGTTATAGATATGCGGTTTTAGATTATAGTATAGATTATAGTCATACTCAAAATCTAAATTTGAAGGGGAACATAATCTATGATGAATATTATTAAGTAATGAGATGTTTTAAACCAAAATGTATTTTATGTCCCATGGTGTTGGATGTTTTTCTTTTTTTCATATTGATATAAGTATAAGAGAAATAATATTTTGATACATACAAATTTTTCATATTCATTTATATATTATATTTTTACCTTTTTCTTTTTTAAAAAATACAAAAAATTATTTTTTTATAATTATTTCATCATTATAATATGTATTAAATAAATATAAAAATGTGTCATTTTATTATTAATTTGAATAAATATAATGGTAATGAGAATTCTTACTAGCTTCAAACATAGACAAGTTTCATTCACTATATTAAATTTTTTAAGAATATCACAAAAAGATTATAGCTTCCCTCTTTAACAAATATTTTGGATGTCAATTTTATTTTATAAATTTATACAAAATTGTGGATATCAAATACATTAAATTTAGTAAAATTAAAAATATATATTTATGTACTATTTTTTTTTTTTGTAAAGAAATTACGAGGTCAAGCTCTCTAATTTCCTAACGAATCTCTCTCACTGATTCCATATAGTAAGAATAATGCTTTGAAAACAAATTTATATGTATATTTTGAAGAAAACTACTATTAATATTTTATTTTAACTAACTTGTATATAATATTAAGTAAATGATTTGGACAAAGGCGTCTTAAAGGTTTGAGAGATTTAAAGTAAACTTAAAAATGATATTTTTTATTTAAAATTTATATTTTGAATTTTTTTAATGTAAAATATCTATTAATTTGTTTTAATTACTTTCATTTAACTTTCACTCACCTCATGTTATTACTTAATTTATTAGAGATTTCATCTTTACTATCTACTAAAAAGTCAAATTTTAATTTAATTAATAGTTTTTCAATTTAATCCAAACTTTCTTATTAAAATATATATAAAAAAATTTGTCGAAATCCAAATCAAAAGATATCAAAAAATAAAATCGGATAAAAGAAACACATTTTTAATCTTAATACAAATTCAACAAATAAAATTGAATACAGCATGAACACAAATAGTAACTAGAATGAGAATAAAAAAATTGGTACATATATACAACATGATATTCAAGAAATGGAATAAAAAAAATAAAAATAAAAATAAAAATTAATTATAAAGAAATAAAAATAACTAATTATTATTTTTTTCCTAATCAAAATTATAATTTATTAAAAAAACTTTGAACTTATTAAATATCGTTTTTGATACGAACACAAATTAACATAAATAAATAATAATTTAATTAAATTTTATTCTCAAATATAAAGTTATAAATAATTAATAGATATATATTAGTATTAACTTAATTTTTTTAAAACATATTTTTATAATTAATTTAATAAGATATATTAGTATTAAAAAAAAATTGAGACATGTTGTTCTTAAACATAATTTTATAATTAATTTAATAAAAAAATATTAATATTATTTAAAACTATTTTTGAAATCTAAAATGAGTGTTTTACCTGAATCATTCTTGAGTTAAAACAACTTATTTACTTCTGTTTAATATATTTATTTGTTTATAAAAATATATATAAGATTTTCAGCAAAGGAAATAATATTATATTTCTTTTGAACTTGTTTAAAAGAAATGGAACAACTGTAGTGATTAATTTATAATTGACTTTGAACATAAAATGTTGATTTGTTTCAAAAGTGTGGACCCAAATACTATCTAGAACTACAGAGAAGTGTCTCATATTAATAAATAATGTAACCTAGTATCTTTCAACAATGGTCTAAATTTATCTAAAATGTATTTTTTGGTATGTTATATTCTTGTCGTTTATACCTATTTATTGTATTATTTATTTATTTTTAACTTGTCCCTTTATTAATAAAAATTTACTTATAAGTCTTTAAATTTTAAAAATAGAACAGTACGATATTTTAAAGATTTAATTAAGTCCCGTAATTAAAAAAAAAATACAACTAGGTGATTATTTCATCTATTAAAAGTGACCTATTTAGTTCTATAAATTATGACAACGAACATAAATTGTATTCCAAGTAAATTAAAACATTTAGTAGCTATTTTATTATTCATTGAATAAAAAATAACCACGCTCTTTTTACTTTTAAAAATTTTAAGACTTCTTTAAAAGTTTTATTAACTTTAAAATAAAATTAAATAAATAAACCGACAATGAGACTAAAAAAGGATAATATTTAGCCCATCTACTTATATATTTTTATGTGTTAAAAGCTTACCTATATACCACACATTTAAACCTTAATCTTAAATGAAAGTGTTTATAGGAATTATTACTAAAAAATATAGTTATTATCATAAATTTCAATTATAGTATAATCTATGTATTTTTTTTTTGTAAAAAAAAAACATCTATAATGCATATTAAAACAAACTTTTATTTTATACTTAACGCTTACATACTAGTTGTTTTATTTCTTAATTAACCCCAATCCTCAATTAATGAAGAGAAATTAACTAGTTAATGGAAGGATCCTCGTATCATAGAAGATAGGATATGTTTTTGTTATAGATAGGAAAATAGATATATAGGGACAAACATAGGTTGGAAAAGAAGAATTGACTGTGACTCTAATTTCAGTTAGTCTCTGAATTTGATTTGTTCAGCAATCCTTTCATATGCATTTATGGTTTTTGATTGATACCCTAGCGAAGTGATTGATTACTTTTATCTAATAAAACGTTTTTCAATGATGCACAATTTACTTTATGGTTTAATGCACAATTCCAATTTGGAAAAGACATTTATTCTTATTATTATCATGATAAAGAAAACATAACATCCACAAATTACATAAAAGATAAGTGCTTAGGGTAGAAGAGTCAAATTGAAGTCGTTGATAAAGTTTTGTAAGACTTGATTTCGAATTTAATGTCCAATCAAATTATATGAACAAATGTTTTTAAATTAAAACTATATTTAAATAAATATTTCACTAAGTTTCAAGTTCTTAATAATAAATTTTAAAATTTTTAATTGAATTTCTATTATTACTTTTTATCTATTGAATATTTAAATTTTGTATATTTTTAATTGAATTTCTATCGTTTAGTTTTTCATTAATAAGATGAATTGAACGTTATCATGTTTTGTTACTTTACTTATTTCCCTTCGTCTATAAAATATGTGAGATTATATAATTAATATAGGATGATATTATTGTTAATTTAAAATAAAAATGGCTTTTCTTGCTTTGATTAAAAATATATTAAATAATAAAAATAGTCTTATGGTGATGAAAATAGTTTCTTAACTGTTGTAAGTAGTGATGTGAAAGTCACAAAGACAGATATTAAGATAATGGAACAAATAGTTTGGGATTGACTTAATGAAAAAAATTAAACGGTAGACGAACTTAATTAATAAATATAAAATTTTAAAACAATAGACAAAAAAGTTTGATTAAAGTAAATTTTAAATAAAATTATCAATATATATATATAAATCATCAATTATTGCACAAATTAATTCTTAATAAATCATCAATTATTTTCACCTTTATTTTCATAAAAACTTAAAATGGAGATCTAGTGAGAAATCAATAATAAAGCATTGAAAATTGAACCTCAAATGCTAGAGTTGTATTTAAAGAAAAGAATTATGTTTTCTTTTTAATATTGTTTTCAAATTTATAACTCACAAACATTTTGGTGAGTAGAAAGAAATAGCAATTGTAGCATATGTGGATATTCATTTTCTTTCACTATAACACTCACATTTCTTATTTATATTTAGTGAGGAAGCATTCTTTTTGAAATTTATTTTATTTAGATATAATGATTTTATGTAGTAGTAATGAAAGGTAAGCTTCCTTAAAATATATATAATCTTATAAAATATTTTAAATTAATCTTATTTTGACAAATTTCATTAAAATATGCTTTAACTTATAAATAAGTTTTGCATTTACGTATATATAAAAATTATCTTAATCTTAATCTATAGTTTTATAATTCATTGATAATTTAGTAAGAATTATGTCTCTCTTTTTCTTCTGTGGCTCTCTCAAACACAGACATGAATATACATTGGATGTGGCAATCATATCATATATATTTGTAGAAGCAGAGTTGCATGATGAAGGTAAAGGTTGGAAAGAAAAGCATATATAGAATTACAAAGTGAGAAATGACATGATTGAAGGTGCAGAAGAAAGAGTTGTCGAAGTATGATTGGGAGATGAGAAGTTTGTGGAGGATGGAAAGTGGTCCCAGAGACGAGAGGTGATAAAATATTGTAGATTTCTAGGGGTTGTCACTGTGACAAGAGAAACCTAGAGAGCCCCACTTTATCACCTGTTTTCTTAACATCTTTCTCTATCTGCTCTCTGTACTCTCCAAAACTAAACTTTCTGTACACTGCTGGCATCATCTCGCTCTCTATCACTGCATCTTTCCTAGGGTTATAGAAATATGCCACTGAGAATCTCTCTTCCTTCTCACCTCCCACCACCTGGTGTTTAGCACTTATGTACTTGTCATTGCTCACTGCCTGCACATATAATATCTTCCTTTAATTACTTATCTTATCAACATTTCCTTATACTTCCATTAAGAGCATTTTAAATTAAAATCATACCAATTTACTATGAATTTTATTAAAATTGAATTAAAGTCTTGTTAACTTAACACGCTTTCGTCTTTAAAAATAGTATTTTATGACAATGAAATCATGTCACCTTTACATCACTTATCCACTTTTCAGGTTTTTTATTTATTTATTTGAAATCTACTTATTTTTCTATTTTTGGAAAAGAAAATTGCATTCGTAAAATGGTTTTGTCTAATTCAGTAATATGAGGAAAAGTTAGATTGGTAATGTATAGAGTGATTGAGTACAGTGTTGGAGTAATTTGGTATTTTAGATTGTTGTTGAGGCAGTTAGGCATAAAGATTAGTTTTTTGACTCTAGCTAGTAGCTAGTGGGTTCATTCTGTGAACATCTTGTCATGGACTCATCTTTAATTTCATAATCCACTCTCTTTCTTTTTATCCTTTTTTTCGTGCTTATATCATTGATGTAGATTAGGCCCATTTTTGTCCACCTGGTCTGCCGGTACGTTTTCATTGGTTAGTAAGAAATTCAAAGTGAGGCAAAACCTCTGTTTGAAATTATTATTTGCGTTCTGAAATTCACCTCATCACTCTCTGTGCAGATATTAATTTCTGCAAAGGACCCACAGACATGAGTTATCTTAAAAGATAGATGGTTTTCTGTGCAAATTGAACAACCCGAATATATATCACATCCACATTTTTTACCTAATACAATGCTTCTTTGCGAGGTCATTAATCATTTTCGTGTATTCTTTTTCTTCCACATATTTCCTTGCTTGTGGAATAGTCTCTTCTGCATTTTAAGAATCATATACTGCATCATCTATCTTCTGAAGGAATTAATTTGATTGATGTAACTTTAGCTTCACCAGATCAAACTACTAATTATCTGCAACTAATTATCTGCAAATATTTATTTATTATCTTTTTCATATACACTCTTGTTAATCTTGTAGGGAGGTTTAATAGATTTTCACACTGATAAGATATTGTTCGTTTTGAATTAAGTTCTCCACAGATTTGTTTTTGGTGCCAATCCAAAAACTTCTTACCAATGAGGTATCTTATGTGTATATAAACTCATGTTCATCTAAATTTATATTGATCTCTTGTTTTATTTAACGTGAGACTTTGTTTGTACCCAACAAATCTATATCTTTTATACAAATAAGGAAAGAGTTTCGTTTGTTCTTCTCTTTAAATCTGTATGTTAGGTGATTGACCCCGTGATCCGGTATGAAAACAAAATACCTATTCTACTAATGATTCTTTGCATTGACAGATTACATCTTTTAATTACTTCCTATATTCGACCAATTCTTCATATATACTCTCAATCAGAAAATATCCTTCATATAGTTAGATTCTCTAATACGTGTGTTGGATTAGATTCAACTCTGAACTAATCGCTTAAACTGAAAAGTTATGTGAAAGGTGATTGATATAAGAAAAGTAAATGGATGAATTTCGAATTAATACATTGCCTTGGTGAAATAATAGTCCTTTTGAAAATACACTTTACCCGTACTAATTAATTTCATCACTATCTTCATCACAGCTTACTAATTAGAGTTTTTGATTTCTAATTAGTAAAACTTGAGATATTTTTACAAGTTTCAGTAACTTAAAAGTTGATTATGAAATTAACCTTAAATTTAAAACTCGTGGCCTCACTCAAAATTTGTGAAGCGAAAACTTTTTCCATTTGACAAACATTAAATTTATAAATTTATAGATTTTTATTATATGGTGTTTGATTTTCATATTTCATATTTAGATTATTTTAAACGCAACACTATGAACTGAGTTGTTATTGCACAAGAATGAAGTAAGAATGGTGAGAGCATTACCTGGAATAAATCACCAATATTAACCACAAGTGCTTGAGGGTTAGGTTTGACACTAATCCACTTTCCATCTTTCATTAATTGCAACCCCCCAATCTGGTCCTGGTTCAGTATAGTGAGGAAACTAGAGTCAGTGTGAGGTAAGAGACCAAACACCCTTGAATGGAGTGGACATGGTGGATATCTGTTCAGCCGAAGAAAGCAAGTGTTTGCTGAACAATTCTCTTGGAAATAACTGAATTTCATGTTCAGTTTCTGAGCAAGAATTTGCAGCAATCTTTCTGCAAGTGGGGCAACTGCAGATGCAAAAGCCTCAATACTTGATCTACATATTCACCATCACAATTTGGTTAGAACAATTATACATCACAAAGTAAACAAGAGAAACTGTATATAGACAATTCAGTGGTCCTCAAAGGTTGTAAAATAATTCACCACTCCAAATCAACCCATCGTGCAGATCATAGAAAAAGAGACGTACATAAATAAACGTTTGGTCACCTTCAATTGTTGCCTCAAGTACATGCAATAATAACTTTATGTGCAAAAAGGCAGCCACCATCATTTTCTTCGACCAAAGAAAAAAAAATACTTTACAACATAGATCTACATTAATTATATATTGCTTTATTGTTTGGATAGTGCATATTGTTAAGATATTATTAGAAAAAAGATAAATTATCCAGTCAAATAGGTCAACCAGAAAGCATCCACACCTTTCAGGTTTTGGAGAGATTCTAAATAGTTTGATCACAACTTTCAAACTCAGATAAACATTATATGTACTACTATTTGAGTCACAATTTTCTTTATTAAACTCTACATGTTGTATTCAAAAAGCCTAGTTGACTAGAGTTATTCCTTGGCGTTATTTTTCTGAGCTAAAATCACAGAAGAGAGAATGAATGTCAAAACTTTAAACCAAACCCCACATTAATTCAGGCTCATATTACTATTCCATGTTCTGCATCATGCTGTGACCCTAACATGCACTTTCTTTCTGAACCAGAATTTGAGAAGAATAGTTAACAATGCAGTGTCTACATATTACCTGAGACTTTGGTGCTGGTCCTCGATCCTAGCTATATCTGGAAGAAACAAGTGGAAGGCTTCTGACCATGAAATTTGGCTGAGGTTTGTGGCAGATGGGTTGCCCCACCTGTAACTTCTGGGAGGTAAATTCAAGAAATTTTCTCGGGTTTTTTCTGCAAAAGGGTTGCGGAACACTTCCATTTGCTCATGCCTAAGATTCTGAAGCAGCTCTTGTGAAACCCCATGATTCACAACCTGGAAAAAACCCCACGTTCTTGCAGCTTCACTCATTTCTTTCATGCACTCCTCCCTCTCAACATGGTCGAGGCTTAACCGGCTTAGATCGATCAGAGGAAGCTCACACCACTCGGATTTGTCGTTTCTTATGCCACTGACACCATCGTCAACACCAACACCATGCGAGTTTTGTAGAAGGAGGGGCTTGTAGACTTCCAAAAATGGAGGTTCATAATCCATTTGAGATAGATTGAGTGCTCCAAATACTTTGAATTATCCTTTCAAAAACCGAACCTGCTCATATATTCTGTTAGAAATATGAATGGAAATTGCTTACGCGTGTCAAGAGTCTGCTGCTTGACCTGTGTATCTTCCAGGTATGGTTAAATACACTTTCCATAGAGAAAAAAAAAAATCAATCTATAAGTATTAATAAAGATATTGTTTTTGCTAAACGATAAATTTCATTACCACCTTTTTATAATTATTTTTTGAGGAAATATATTTTTATAAATTTAATAATAGTTTTTATCTTAATAATAATTAGAATAATAAATTTTTAAATTTTATTAATAGTTTTTATCTTAATATTTTCACTTGTATTTATGAAAAGAAATTATCTAAACATATCTGGTATGAGATGTTTGCTGAAAATATTAGATACTTTTTAAAAAGATCAAGATTATTTGTTGTACATCAACCAATAAGATTTTCCTCCAAGATGAAGAGATACTTGTCCCATGTAATATAATATATATATATATATATGATTTTGTTTATATACATTTTTTTTTTCAATTTTATTAACCATTATTTTAAAATAAAATAATTATATTTCTATTTTTATTCTTTAAATAATTATTTATAATAAAAAATTACTTTATAATTGAATAATTTTTTGTTAGAATAAAAAGAAAAAGACACGTAATACATATGTTTATATATATATATATATATATATATATATATATATATATATATATATATATATATATATATATATATATATAAACATGTTAGTATAGTATATTTGATAGTGTTTAATTCTTATTTTTTGGATAACCATTTAAAAAATATTTGTGAGCGTTTTAAAATTAGTGGGTACTCGTGGATACCCACAAATGAATATTCAAAAAAAATTATAAATTTTTAAAATAAAATCTAAATAAAATTTCAAAAATATAAAATATAATACAAATTAAGTTAAAATTTAATTTTAATTAAATTTAATCTCACAAAATATAAATTAAATTTTTATTCTAATCTTTTGTGGGTAATTAATACCCACCGGTGTATATTTACACTCGATCCTTTTATAAGCAGATATTAAAATATCCCTACTCATTACTTGTGGATAATAAATACCCACAAATATCAATTATCAATAGTAAATTTTATCCACCAACACCCACAAATAATAAGTATTTTTGTTATTTCTATTTGTAACCCATTTTCTCTTCCAAATATTTTCATTTAGTATACCAAATATTTCAATTAGTATGCTAAGTAATAAATAAAGTAAAATGTAATAAACTTCAATATCATAACAACATTTTACATGACAACATATAATCAACAAAAAAATTAATATAATTCTTTTTATTTCCCAAAAGAATCTCTAAAAATATAATGATTTCAGATATATCAACTTCACCCTACAATAAGAAAAGATAAAAGTCATTTTCATAATTTACATTCAACTAATTATACTCTTATATATTCATTTATTAACTTAAATGTTAAAACGTTTATAATTATATTTCAAATAAACCATGTTAAACATCACGGTATACTTTGATTGCATTTATAATTATATTCCTTTCTTAATACATTTTATAACTCTTCTTTATATATTAAAAGATGATACATGAGATATCTCACCTCATTAAAGATTTTTTCCTTTCTTAAATTGTCATTTCTTTTATTGTCAACTAATCTTACACATATTATGTACTTAGTGTGAAAAAAAAAATGAAACATACGAATATAGAGTGGAACTCAACATTTTTAAATTCCTTAAAGTGATAAGTTCCTCCACTTTTTCTTTTAGTTGAGGGACTACTACAGTAAGATTTTACATTTTTTTCAATGAATAGTAAATCAGAATGGTAATCACTATTTTCATAAACTTTGAAGTGTTCACTCCTATTTATTTTAAAATATACTACTAAAACACATGTTCTTTCCCAAGTGCATATTCATATTTATAATATATTAATATAATATGACAATTTTTTTTATAATTTTATTTTAATTATAAAAAGAAAAATAATATTATTTAATATATATACATATATATATATATATATATATATATATATATATATATTTTATAAAAATGGTATAAAAGTTATATAACTATTATTTTTAAAATAAGAATTTATTTAATTATTTTAAAATAAAAAATTATTCAAATATGATTTATTGAATAAATAATTATTTTTATTTAGTAAAAAATTAAAAAAGGTACGGAATTATACTTAAACAATAATATGACTTAAACTTTTATTTTGGTCATGTAATGTTTTTACATATTTTTATTTTATGACTGAGTGTATTTTTAAATTTCTTTTAAATAATTGAACATTAATAAATTTAGTAACTATATATATATATATATATATATATATATATATATATATATATATATATATATATATATATATATATATATATATATATATATATATATATATATATATATATATATATATATATATATATATATATATATATTGTTCCCAACCTTAAAATCACATTTATTTACATGAAATCTTGCTTTCATAGCACCAGTGATCCCCACACAATTAATTGGAAATGGGTCATTAAGGATTGGGGTAAAATGAATTTCCTCTATATTTTCTCCACTCTCATTTTATCATATTTTTATTTTAATACTAAAATTCTTTTATAATTTCACTCTCACAATTTTTAATTGGGCTGCCAAAGCTATTTTTAAAATAAATAATTCTACGTTTGGATGTAATAAAAAAATAGTTTTTAATTATAAAAAGGTGTATACATTGGAAAAGAAACGGATAGAAAATAATAACAAGAAACAAATATTTAAATTAAAAAAAAAACTTATTTTTTTTTATGTTTTTTATGATTGTAAATTATTACTTCAAACATACAGATACTATTACAATCTCCCTTTTTCTTTTTTATATAAAATACAAATAAAGTTTCTTGATTTCAAAACCGTTTTGAAACTTGAATTGCTTTAAGATGTTTTATTCCTATAAATTAAATTTATTTTCTTAAAATATAAATTTTCACTTAAAGTAAGATATTTTATTTTTTAATATATATATATGAAGGGAACAAAAATATTTTGATAAGTTTAATAAATGGTTTATACATATATATTTTTACCACCATTAAAATTAAGGTTAGAATAAAATTTACAAAGATGAAATAAACTATATTTCATATTTCAATTGAGGTTGAAACTCATCACAAATAACAGAATTATCATCAAGAGGACTATATTTCAATAAGATTGAAAACATTCTAAATAATTATAAAATAAATCATGATTAAAATAAAGTTTTGCATGAAAATAATATGTATGATAAAGTATTTATTTGTTTATAAAAAGAAATCATGTCAGAAAAAACATGAGGATGTAGGGATCATCACCCACGTGATAATTAAATGGCACAACGTAGAGAAGCATGACTTTAATGAAGGATAGATAGGTTGGTCACATTGGATGGCATGGAATTGTTTTGCGTCAGACACGCATCACAAAACAAAGACAACAACAAAAGACACCAAAAGATCTATGCCAGTAGACAGCAACTACCACTCGAACTTCCTGTGGTTTTGGTTCTTCAGTTCAGCGGTTCCCATCACCAATCTATTCTTTTTTTTTAATATTTATTTAAATTTCAGACAGATACTTTATTGTCATATCGTACATTTCACATCTCTTTTTTCTATAACAAAATTGAAAAATTGAGTTGAGTGAGGGATGCTCCAAACTACTTATTTTATCAAATTAATATAATCTTACTTTATTAATTTATTAAATGCTAAATCAGACAGGTTTTAATTATTTTAAATAAATATAGTCATTTCTATTTTTATGTTATTTCCTTTTATTTGTTAAATAAATTTTATGGTTATTTATATTATTTAATACGATATTATTTAAATATCATTAAAAAATGCGTTGAACACATTAAAAATAAATACTATAATTAAATTAAGAGAATTATATTTATTAACTTTTAAAATTTAAAAATCAAAATAAATCATAGTTTCATATAAAAATTAATTTTAATTTTGTATTAAAGTTCACTAGTTTCAAAACGTATTTAGCCAAGCCAGGTTTGTAACGTCCAAAAAAATATTGTATAAACTATATAACAACATAGTCATCACATAAAATGATAAAATAGAACAGTCATCTACTATGTAATAAAGTATTAAAAGTACAGTTATCCAAAAATAGCCACAAAAATAAAACTTTATAAACATTCTGCCCTAATACAAAACTATAAACATAACCGATCGGTTCCTACAAAATCACCACATGACCGATCGGTCCTAGTCTAAGCAGCTGGGTCCTCTCCATCCAACGCCTGCTCCACCGAACACTCGCCATCCTCTGCTCACATCCACCGTATGATCATTGCAAAGAAGAAATACCGAACGAGCAACATAGCAAGACAAAAAAGAAGGGTAAGGTAGTGTAATTTAATAGTCATATGAGTATACAATTTAAAACAGGCAGATAAAATAATTATACACATGTATAAAACATATAAACACATATTGACCGACCACTTTAACTAACCGTCCGGACTAGTATGAATATGTAGCTTTGGCCGTTCGTGCACTCGTGGGTGTAGTAACTGGAAACCCATCAGCTGCCACACGAGGTTAACCCGTTATCACTCACTGTAAGAACCCCCCCCCCCTCGGCTAGGGCCTCCTGCTATTCTCACGACATGGCTTACCCATCTCTACTTGAGACTTGGTAATCATTAGAATGTCAGGATGAACTCCAGGGATTTCGCTATCCATATTCATACTATACCACCACCTTGATAATCAATCATTGAGACATTCCTCCTTGGAATTCTCTTTCATACCAGTTGGAACATAATTCTTTATAACAACAACCCACTCCATTATTCATACATGTTCATATTACTGAAGTTAAACAAGTTATCAACAACAATGGAAACCACATGCAAAACTGAACACACTGCCGAATTTGAATACCGAACGGTTTCTTGTTAACAATATTTTTGATCTCTAGAAACGAAACCAAAAACTTGTTGATGGATCGACAAGTGTATCAAATCGCACAAGTAATATAAAATGGTAAGACCAAGTATCGTATCCCTGAAGACTCTCGGTACTAAACAGTTGTGTGATAACTCAATTAATTAAGACTTAAATAAAATGAGATTGTTGGTTTCAAATGCAAAGACATAAAATTAAATATGAATGCAAATTGATCAATAGTAGAGTAACACAAAGATAAACGGAGGTTGTTTATAAACTGATATGAGTATGTTGTTAGGGTTTGATTTCACCAAATTTACTCTCATGTATATAAGAATTCTTCTTTTTACATTAATATTAACGTCACTCACTAAATTACTTAGAACCCGATCCCTCGGCGCAATAAGCTTGCCTTAATTCCTAGTTCGTGCAATTCCTAACGTTCTTAGAAAATTAAGTCTGAAGATCAAGAGCTTAAGACGACCAAATACTCATACCCTCATCCTTGAGAAATATTACCCTTGGGAGAATTCAACAAGAACCTGAATTGTAAGGAACCTCCCGGCACTCATGCAATTCATAAATCATGCTACTAAATGAGTTAAATAGAGCAAGCATTGAAACAGATGAATTCCCTAATAATTAATGAAAAAGCATATAAATTAAGAATCAATTCAAATACATGAGAGTTCACAAGGTTACATCATTCCCCAACAACAAATAGAGTTTAGTTCCCCATAGACATGGAAAAACTATATGAATAATGGAAAAGCATGAGATAGTGAAACCCTAAGAGTAGAAGAGGAAGCTCCCGCCTCCAAGTCCGCCTTTAAAGAGTAGAAGAGTGTGCTATTGTGTTGCTCCAATCAGAGATACCAAAACCTAGAGCGCCGAAATCCTTTAAATAGAGTCGGAAAAGAGTAGAAACAGGGCCTGGTCCAAAAGAGTCGAAACTGAGCAAAAACTAGGCCTAATCCACGACGCACGACGCTCGGACACCCCTTTTAGGGCGCCCGAGCGGTGGACGTCGATTTCTAGCGCCCAAGCCTCCAAACAGGGCGTCCAAGCCTCGTAGGGTTGACTTTTCTGCACTCTAGTTGACTTTTTTACACTGTTGACTTTTCTACGCTCTGGTTGACTTTTCTACATTCCAACTATTTGGTACTTTAACTCTTCCTTCAAATCATTCCAATAGCCTACAAAATCAAGGGAATTTAGTGATAAAATCATCAAGTATAACCTCAACTCTCTTATTAACAAAACTAAAGCAAAAACATGAGTTAAAGCAAGTTTCTAAGTCAAAAAGTGTGCATTTAGTATCAAAATTACATCACAGATAACAATATTTTAAACCGTTATCATTTCTTACTACTCCGAAGAACAGGACCGAACAATCCACAATAAGTAAGGCTGAAGAAGTGACCGAATAAACCGATAAGACCGATCACTAAAGTTTAACCGAATGATCATTAACAGGTAAGGCCCATAAGAGGCCGAACATAGTTAAGACCGAACACCAATACAAACCGAGCACTACCGAGACCGAACGTTA
Organism: Vigna umbellata; assembly: GCF_029865625.1. NCBI lineage: Eukaryota > Viridiplantae > Streptophyta > Magnoliopsida > Fabales > Fabaceae > Vigna > Vigna umbellata. The sequence goes on from NC_142170.1 coordinate 7,072,871, forward strand.
GTGCAAAATCGAATACTACTAAAATCGAACGTTAATACAAAACTGAGCACTATTAAGCCCGAACACTTATACAACACCGAGAACTTCTAAGACCGAACACTAATACAACACCGAAGACTATTAAGACCGAGCACTAATACGAAACAAAATACTGCTAAGACAGAATACTAATGCCAAACCGAATACTACTAAGACCGAACACTAATGTCAAACCGAATACTACTAAGACCGAACACTAATGCGAAACTGAATACTGTTAAACCGAACGTTAGTACGAACCGAGCAACACTAAGACCTAACCCAATTAATGATCGAGTACCTGAACCTAGCTGAGCGGTCAACAACGAATGCTCGACTTTATGCATAATTCTGCAGAACTTCTGCAGAATGAAGAACACACGAATTTACCCAAACTGAACATTTATCCCAAACCAGAATTCACTCCAAAGTCTGCATAATCCACAACTCAATAACCACAACATTTATCATTCCACACAAACAATGCTAAACACTCAAACATTCAATTTCACACACATGCAAAACCATCAAACAACATTTTCATACATAATCAACCAAACAATTAAATTAACTAGCTTCCCTTACCTCTTAACCGAAATGAACGACTTCTACCCTTCCAGAACTTTGCTCACTTCCAGAAAATCCTAAGAACACCTATAACTCACTGATTTGTGAGAAGAGACCAACCAAAGTACCAAAAAGGAAGTTAGAAAGAGAAAGAGAAGGCTGATGAACACATGCAAACAACAAGGCTTACTTGCATGTGCCAGAATTTATAGAAATTCACAAGAATTAAAGGAACAAAACTTACAAGCTCTAATCACTACACCGACCGGTGAAATGCGAGCTCTTTAGGTACGGTCTGAATGTTGAACAGATGAATTGAGATTGAAGAACTCTAGAGAGAAGGAGGAGAAAAGAGAGTAGAAGAAATTGGAGAGATAAGGCTGTATTCAGAGAATGGGACGAGACTTTTGAAATTTTTCATTTATATATCAATCTTATTTTAATCTAAACCGCTCGGTCCCATCCCTTGCTTACACCTGTCTACTCCAAACTCCTCTAAACCTCTCAGTTCTTACATTCTCCCCAACAACAAAAAGTTTTCGTCCTCGAAAATTAGATTTACCAGAGAACAGACGAGGATATAATTCCCTGATGACCTCTTCTAATTCCCAAGTAGAATCACATGTCCTTCTATCCCAGACAACCTTAACTAGACTGATGGATTTTCCTCTAAGTTGCTTAATTTGGCTCTCAACAATGCTGATCGGTTGCATTTCTACCGAATGGTCTTCTTTAACTTGCACATCTTCTAATTCCAGCACATGAGAAGGATCTGACACATACTTTCTAAGCTGAGATATGTGAAAACCGAATGAAGGTTGGATAGTTGAGGTGACAAAACTATCTCATAAGCAACTGGTCTTATATGTCTCAAAATCTTATAAGGACCAATGAACTTAGGAGACAACATCTTGGTACGAACGACTCTTCCAACATCGGTAGTAGAAGTCACTCGGAGGAATACGTGATCTCCAACAGAGAACTCTAACGGTCTCCGTCTTCAGTCGACATCGGATTTTTTCCTACTCCGAGCTGTTCTCAATCTTTCTTGAATTAACTTCACTTTCTTAATTGTCTGCTGAATCAATTCTGGCCCAGTCAATACTGATTCTCCATCTTTAAACCAACAAAGTGGAGTCCTACAACGCCTCCCATAGAGTGCTTCAAAAGGTGCCATACCAATACTGGACTGGTAACTATTATTGTAGGTGAACTCCACCAATGCCAAAACTTCATCCCAGACTCCTAAATGATCCAAAACACACGTCCTCAGTAAGTCCTCTAGTGTCTAGATCGTTCTCTTTGACTGACCGTCCGTTTGAGGATGATAAGCCGAATTCATCTATAGCCGACTGCCCAACTCGCCTTGCAAAGACTACCAAAAATCTTGAAGTGAACTGAGGATCTCTATCTCAAACAATACTGGACGACACTCCATGCAACCTCACTACTTCTTTAATGTACAACTGAGCAAATTTTGTCATTGACATTCTCAAATTAATGGCCATGAAGTGAGTGCTCTTTGTCAACTTGTCCACCAAAACCCAAATGGCATCATGCCCCCTGACCGAACGGGGAAGATGAGTGACAAAGTCCATAGCAATGCTATCTCATTTCCACTCGGGAATCTCCAATTGTTGTAGTAAACCTCCCGGTCTCTGATGTTCTACCTTAGCTTTTTGACATGTTAAACAAGATGACACAAACCGAGCAACATTTGTTTTCATACCCGACCATCAAAATGAATCTTTGAGATCCTGATACATTTTAGTCATGCATGGATGCATGCTAAAACGACTCTGATGCCCTTTCTCAAGAATCAACCTCTTAATTTCCCCATCAATAGGAACACAAATCCTCCCTCTAAACCTCAATATCGTCCGGTCCCAAAACGAAATCCTTCCCTTGTTCACTTTCGATCAGTCCTCTTGACTTCTATAGCTCAGCATCTGCCAACTGCTTCTCTCTGATTCGGTTCAAAAGTTTACTTTCCACCACTAAGTGGCTGCATATAATACTGTTCGGTTCTAACTCCACTTGTAGCTTCAAATTTTGAAAGCTTTCAACCAACTCTCGTTCTCGGACCATCATTGTCGACACATGCACAATCTTCTTACTTAAGACACTAGCCACCACATTAGCCTTTCCAAGATGGTAGAGTAGATCAAATTCATAGTCCTTTATGAATTCCATCCATCTTCTCTGCCTCATGTTCATTTCCTTTTGATTAAAGAGATACTTCAAGGTCTTGTGATCACTGAACACTTGAAACCGAGCACCATACAAGTAATGCCTCCAAATCTTCAAGGCAAATACCACTAGCGCCAATTCTAAATCATGAGTAGGATAATTCCTTTCATGAACCTTCAATTGCCTTGAAGCATAGGCTACCACCTTTCCTTCCTGCTTCAAAACACAACCTAATCCCTGATATGAGGTATCACAGAAAACCTCAAAAGGTTTACCTTTGTCAGGGATTACCAACACAAGAGCACTAGTCAATTTCTGCTTCAACTCTAGAAAACTATCTTCACACCGATTAGTTGAAGTAAAAGGTTGATCCTTCCTAGTTAACTGAGTCAATGACGCTACAATTCTTGAAAAACCCTCAATGAAGCACTGATAGTAGCCTGCCAACCCAACAAAACTCCTAACCTCCATGACTGAACTAGGCCTCTCCCATTGAAGAACTGCCTGAACCTTTACAAGATCCACAACAATGCCACCAGCCGAGACCACATGCCCTAAGAATTGCACTTTATCCATCAAGAACTCACACTTGTACAACTTAGCATACAACTTTTTTTCCCTCAACACACCGAGCACTGCCCTCAAATGCTCCTCATGCTCCACTCTAGTTTTGGAGTAGATCAGTATATCATCAATGAAGACCACCACAAACTTGTTCAGGAACGGTCGGAAGATGCGATTCATGTAGTCCATGAATATGGCCGGAGCGTTAGTAACACCGAACGACATTACCACATACTCATAGTGACCATACCGAGACCTGAAAGCAGTCTTCTGAACGATCCCTGCTTTGACCAAAATTTGATGATAACCTGATCTCAAGTCTATATTGGAAAACACCGCAGCCCCATGCATTCGATCCATCAAGTCATCAATCCTAGACAACGAGTACTTATTCTTGATGGTTAACTTATTCAACTGCCTGTAATCCACACATAACTGAGAGCTACCATCCTTCTTCTTCACCAATAAAATAGGCGTACCCCAAGGCGAAACGCTTGGTCTGATAAACTGCTTCTCCACTAATTCCTCGATCTGCTTCTTCAGTTCCACTAACTCTGATGGGGCCATTCTATAAGGGGTTATTGATACTTGTAAGACCTATGAAAAATATTTTCCTTAATAGTAACAATTTTATTACTAGTAGTAATAAATTTTTCTTTATGAATGGAAAATATAATTAATAAGTTTATGTAAAAATAAAATGCGGAAAGCTAAATAAGAAATTTTGGTAGCTTAAATGGTAGAAAATTGTGGTGATTTCAAGAACATGGGTTCAAACTCTTTTCTACCTTTTTGTTTAAAAAAAAAGAAAAAGAAAACAAATGGACAAAGAAACTTTCGGTGATTGAAATAGCAAAACACCAAAACATCTTTCGGTGATTGAAATGATAAAATATATATATATATATATATATATATATATATATATATATATTTATAATAATAATAATAATAAAACAAAAAAAAAACACCAAATAGTACTAGAATCTTGGCCTATAAATACAAAGCAAGGGGGAGGGGGATTTTGCACCAAGAAGTAGAGAGAAAACATAAGAAAGAAAGATTATGAAGAATCTAGAGTAGGAAGGATTTTAGTGCGGAGATTCTGGAAGTTTTCCGTGAACAACCTCTGATCAAGAAACTAAGTCTGGAATAGAGGTAGGGAGAGCTAACCTTTCTAAGCTTTTATATTATGATTTAGTATATTTTTATTACTATTCATGTCTTGAAATTTTGTGTGAATACTGTTAATGAAAAACATATGTGCTTGTTATATATCTATCTATATTGAATTCCTGTGTTAATATTATATGTTGTTGTTTTGAATATGTAAATAAGAAATTTGTTAAAAACTAGTTGAGGAACACTTTGGCTAAGGAAAGACTTGGTACTTAAGTTATCCATTGTGACGCACCTCTCTTTCCTGAAAGTCTACTCGACAAGTTTTTAACTTAAATCTTATTGAACATATTATGTACTATTAAATTATTGTGCAATATATCTTGTTGGAATGAAAATTTCTGATGAATTCATGTTTTTATGGTGGATATGGAATTATGAATTTGAGCATGGTATTAGTTGATGAATATGAACATGATATGAGTCTCATGGAGAGATTCTGTAATGACATGGTATTAGTGTATATGTTGATGTTGACGGTCCTGTTGTTGGAGGTTATCCTGATACTCTAATAAACATTCAGTCTCAAGTAGAGAAAGATGAATTATGTAGTGAGAGGGGCAGGAGGTCCTGGTCTATGTGCCAGTTTTGGACATAGTGTTGAGGACTAACCTTGTGGATGGTATGAAGTATTTTGGAAGTCTATTTGTAAGAATAAGTAGAAGTCATCACAAGTGCATAACCTCCCGTGACTGCTCATCAACTTATCATGTGGGATGAGTGTCTATTGGGTATTGTGGGATGAGTGTCTATTGGATATTGTGGGATGAGTGTCTATTAGGGATTGTGGTATGATGGGATGAGTGTTTATGGTGCGATTGTTGTATGATGATATGAGGGTGTCTGACATAATTATTATATGATGTTTGTTGAGTGTATCAAAGTAATTATGCATGTTTTATAAATGATTTGTTGCATGTTAGCTCACCCTACTTGTTTGTGTTTGTGTTTGTGCGATGATTGTATAATTCATTATACGGGAGCTGATGAAGAATGTCGTCTGATTCAGCGCCAATGAAGAAAGAGATAGAAGAATAAATTAGAAGAATTCGATGTATATTTATGAGTTTGTAGTTGAAATCTGAGTTTAAAACATATATATATATATATATTATATATATATATATATATATATATATCAATTATGAATTATCAAGTGTGAGATTATGGGATGTTACCTTAAATGTAATGCTACAATATATCAATTATGAATTATCAAGTGTGAGATTATGGGATGTTACAATACTGGTCCAGCACCTGGCACCAGATCAATAGAGAACTCAACTTCCCACTGAGGAGGTAACCTAGGCACTTCCTCAGGAAACACATAAAAAAAGTCTCTTACTACCGTTCGGTCTATACCACTTGCTACCGAACGGTCCATTCCACAGACTACCGAGTGATCTTCACACCGCTCACTCGGAATAACTTCCAAGTGTGACAACACCAGAAAGCAACACGCTCCCTCCAACAAATCTTGCTTCAACTACCCTGAAAATAAGGGCACGACTTCATCCCTTTCAGGAAATACCAACTTTGTCCCCAAAATCTATAACAATGTGATTGATAGACAACCAATCCATTCCTAGAATTAATTCTAAACCTTGCAAAGGTAAACAGATAAGGTTCACCTTGAACCGACGTCCCTCAACCTCAATTGAACATCTAGCACACAAAGAATATGTTCTAACTAAACATGTTGTTGGTGTAGACACCACTAGATCACACTACAACTCTCCCACAGTTAACCCCAATGTTTCTACACATGCCTTAGAAAACAAAGAGTGTGTTGCTCCCGGATCAAATAACACTATACAATCTTTACCATACAGCAAACAATTACCTGAACTGGCCGCTTCTGCCCCAGTTATAGCAAACACTCTTCCCAAAGCTTGGGCTCTAGCACCCCCTCTCGGTTGAAACCTCCCAATCGAACGATTATGGACCACTGCTCTTCTGCCTAAGGGGCAATCCCTCTCATAGTGACCTTTCCTTCCACACCGATTACACTTCCTGAGTCCCACCAATTGAGGACAAAACGATTTCATATGAGGCCATCCACAATTGTAACAACTTATTGACCCTTGCGGTCTTGAATGACTACTGGAACCAGATGACTACGAAGAAGAACCTCTGGATCCAGAAGAAGAAGAAGACCGAGAATAAGGAGTTCTCCTGACACCAAAACTACCTCTTGAAATGTTCGGTCCTCCAACCCTCGGTGGCTGTCTCTGTTCACTCTCTACATCCATTTTTGTTTTCTCCAAAATTATAGCCTTCTCCACCAATGCTGGAAACTCCTTGATGCTCTAACCTAGTGCTTTCAAAATGGATTGAAACCCGTGAGCCAACCCGGCTCACCACGGGTTTGTGCCGGGTTGGGTTGGAAAAAAATGAAATTTTTTTTATGCGAGACAACTTTGACTCGGCTCACACGGGTTGAACCCGTGGTGGGTCGGGTTGGCTTACCAACCCACCTATTTTTTTTAATTAAATCAAATTAATTAAATTAATTATTCAAATTCTATTTTTTTATTGAAATCAAATTAATCAAATTAATTATTCAAAATGCACCACCTTTACTTTATTTTATTATGTATATTTTATTTCTTACTTGTGACTAATAACATATTAACTTTGTTTCATAATGTCTTAGGAATATGTTGATTATTTGAGCCAACATGTTAATGACACTGGGAGGTCTGAATTAGATCTTTATTTAGATGAAGGGAATCTTGATCCAAAGTTTTTTGATAAGTTGGATGCATTAAGTTATTGGAGGGATCGTCAAGATCATTATCCAAACTTGTCTAAGATGTCTTGTGATGTTCTTAGCATTCCAAATCACTACAGTTGGTAGTGAGTCTGCCTTTAGTCTTGGTTCTCGTGTGCTAACCAAATATCGTTCATCCATTCTTCCAAAGAATGTTGAGGCACTTATTTTAACTCAAAACAGGTTGCATGGTTTTGAACTAACAGGTAACATTATTATTATTCTCATATGTCTTTAATTATTTATTACTTTGTGTTTCAATATTATTAGTTAACACTATTTTTTATTGTATTGTAGATGGAGATAAAGAAGAAGATGCTTCAAGAGAGCATAATACTATGGATTTATTCATTCAGAACTCCAATTTAATAGATGGATAATATTATAGATTGGATAATTCAAGAATATATCATTTGTTTTATCTTGTTTTTATACCTATCTACAAGCATGAAAGTTTTATCTTGTGCTATATATTTTTGTTAACGACTATATGTAGTTTCTTGGTCAAACGGTTATGTATGTCTCATTAAACTAAATTGGCAAAATTTTATGCTTGATAACTTAGAATATATATTACAATATATTTCTTTTATTTCAATTTCTTTTATATCCATTGATCCAATTATTACTATTTCAATTTGATCGATCAAAGTAACATGTTATAAGAATCTCGGAAGAAGCGAGCGAAAAAGAAGTTAATTAATTGAGTCAATGAGCCAACCCGTTTAACCCACCAACCCGTGGTGGGTCGGGTCGGGTTCGAATTTTTTCGGCTGGCTAATAAATGAGCCAGGTTGGGTTGGCTCAGTAAGTGGCCAACCCGTGGTCGGTCAGGTTGGGTTCGGCCGGGTTATCCGTTTTGACAGCTCTACTCAAACCGATGACCAACAATTTGATATCACCTCTCAACCCATTCTCAAACTTCCTGTACTACCACTCCTCATTCATTGGCAACATATGAAACCTCAAAATATGCTTGAACTGATCGACATACTCTGATACTGACATGTTCCCCTGAACCAACTGGAGAAACTCTACCTCCTTTGCAAACCGAACACTATCCGGAAAGTACTCGGTATAGAACTTCTGCTTGAATACTTCCCAGGAGATAGTGGTACCGCTTCCCTCCAACAACATCCTCATGCTACTCCACCAATGACTGGCTTCCCCCTTCAGCAAATACTCGAAAAAAGCCAATCGGTTCTCATCCAAACACCTCTTGGCAGGGAAGATCCTCTCCATGTCACGGAACCACTGATCGGTCTCGTCCGAATTGCACTTTCCAATGAACTTAGCCAGACGGTGCTGCAGGAAACTCTCTAAGCTCCATTCCTGCTGTTGAGTAGAAGAAGAAGTAGACAATCTTGCCGCAGCTTTACCACTTGCCATAATATTCGCATACTGCCTCTGAAAGGCCTCAGCTCAGACTCTAGCAACCTCTAGTTGTTGCATTGCCACAGTGTGTTGCTGAACTAAAATTGTATTCTGTTGTTGCATTACTGATTCCATCATTCTCATCAATTCGGAAGCATCCATATTTGTGGGTGGGGGAGGAGGAGGTATAGGTTCCATCTTCTGATTATACAGAGAGAAAGAACCATCAGTACAACTCAAGGAGACAAGGACACTATCTACATCGAACACTGAGTAAGCAACACAAGCATAATAGACTCATAACCTACGGGATTTATAAGGAAAGAACTGTTCTGATACCATTAATGTAACTTCCCAAAAATATAGTATAAACTATATAATAGAGTCATCACATAAAATGATAAAATAGAACAGTCATCTACTATGTAATCAAGTGTTAACAGTACAATTATCCAAAAATAACCATAAAATTAAAACTTTACAAACATTCTGCCCTAATACAAACTATAAACATAACCGATCGGTCCCTACAAAATCACCACATGACCGATCGGTCCCTACAAAATCACCACATGACCGATCGGTCCTAGTCTTAGCAGCTGAGTCCTCTCCATCCAGCGCCTGCTCTACCGAACACTCGCCATCCTCTGCTCACATCCACCGGATAATCATTGCAAAGAAGAAATACCAAACGGGCAACATAGCAAGACAGAAAAGAAGGGTAACCTAGTGTAATTTAATAGTCATATGAGAATACGACTTAAAACAGACAGATAAAATAATTATACACATGGATAAAATATATAAACACATATTGACCGACCACTTTAACTGACCGCCCAGACTAGTATGAATATGTAGCTTTGGTCGTTCGTGCACTCGTGGGTGTAGTAACTGGAAACCCATCAGCTGCCACACGAGGTTAACTCGTTATCAGTCACCGTAGGACCCCCCCCCCCCCCCCCCCGGCTAGGGCCTCCTGCTATTCTCACGACATGGCTTACCCATCTCTACTTGAGACTTGGTAATCATTAGAATGTCAGGATGAACTCCGTGGATTTCGCTGTTCATATTCATACTATACCACCACATTGATAATCAATCACTAAGCCATTCCTCCTTGGAACTCTCTTTCATACCAGTTTGAACATAATTCTTTTTAACAACAACCCACTCCATTATTCATACATGTTCATATTACTGAAGATAAACAAGTTATCAACAACAATGGAAACCACATTAAAAAACTGAACATGCTGCTGAATTTGGATACCGAACGGTTTCTTACTACCCCGAAGAACAGGACCGAACACTAATGCCAAAGTGAATACTACTAAGATCGAACCTAATGCGAAACTGAATATTGTTAAACCGAACGTTAGTACGAAACCGAGCAACACCAAAACCGAGCAACACAAAAACCGAGCAACACTAAAACCGACTACTGATGAACACATGCAAACAAAAAGGTTTACTTGTATGTGCCAGAAATTCCAGAAATTCACAAGAATTAATGGAACAAAACTTACCAGCTCTAATCACTACATCGATCGGTGAAATGCAAGCTCTTGACACACATATTCTTTAGGTACGGTCTGAATGTTAAACAAATGAATTGAGATTGAAGAACTCTAGAGAGAAGGAGGAGAAAAGAAGAGAATAGAAGAAATTAGAGAGATAAGGCTGTATTCAGAGAATGAGACGAGACTTTTGAAACTTTTCATTTATATATCAATCTTATTTTAATCTAAACTGCTCGGTCTCATCCCTTGCTTAAACTTGTCTACTCTAAACTCCTCTAAATCTCTTTGTTCTTACAACGTTTGTACTAATAAATAATCTTTGATAATATTTATTTTGAGATTTTACAATATTTATGGAAGAGTTTCAAAACTTTATAAATAAGTAAAATTCATCTCGCATACTTTGAGTTCAAAATAAATAGAAAAAACTGATTTTGACGTTTACTTTTTTTATTAATTTTTATTTTAGATTGAATATATTTTTTGTCTTTAAATTATTACAAAAAGTTGCATTTTGTTTTTAAACTTAGTTATAAACTATTTCGTTTTTGAATTTTTGAAAGTAATTTTGAATTTTTGAAAGTAATATAAAACATTATTCCTAATAAACATGTAGAATATTTGTCATGTGACAGAATTTCACATTAGAATATAATATAATTTATCTGTTGGTAAATATATCTTACATAAATTTCATAAAGTAATTTATTTTCAGCGAATCTACAATATTTTTCTCCCATATTCGAATATATCCATAGGGATTTAACAGGTATATATTTGTAGTTTATTTTTCGGTTTTTTTATATGAAAATATTGATAGTAGTATATATTATATAGATTGAGTGGAGTTGAGGCTATGATTGGATTTCATCTTATCCTCTTCTACTACACCATTACTGATATTGTCTATCGTTGAGATTGTTGATAAGGGGAGCACTGGTTTAGCTAAACCCACAATCTCAGTAATATCTAAGTTTTTGATGATGACAACACATAATTAATAACACATGTGTATTTTGTGTTACATGTTCTATGCTTACATGTTATATGAAAATATGAGAACATGATTGTGTTGATTGATGTGTTGTTTATTGGATTTCATTGTGTTATATATCTGATTTTATACATGAATGCATGACACATGTTTTTGGATGAAAAACCATAAGCACTAATGTTGAACTTTAAAATGTGTGGCAAAACAATAGTTTGAAATCGATTACATTATGGGGTGAATCGATTAAAACTCGTGTATTTGCACAAACTTTTTCATGTGTGTTGTGAAAGTTTTTCAAAGAGAAAAGTTTTCAAAACTTTGCATAACAGTGTTTCATAATTGATTGCATGCGATATGTATTTGATTAAGTTTGTTACTGTTTTGAAATCTGTTAATTCTTGATATAATTGTTACAACGGCTATATTTTTAAATATGTTGACCAAGCATTAAACTCTATTCGACTACATTAATTGTGAATTCAATTAAGTGCTTTGACTGCTACTATATGTTATAACTGAATTGGTGTATTTGACCGCATTAGTAGCAAAGTCGATTATGTTGCGTCTGATACGAGTTCATCTATATATTGATACAAATTTGATATCTGTAAGAGACTTTTCTAATTCTAACATTTTCATATTCTTTTGTAGAAAAATGCAAAGCTTACAGAAAGAGAAAAAGCTCCAAGAAACTAGTTTGACCGTGGTGATCAACTAGGTGTTATTTCTTGAAGAGTAAGATTGTTGAGTTTTCAAAGTCTGATTTATCTGCACATTTGGGTGTCTACTACAAGATCAGGTTCTACAATCTGCTGAAGATTGGGTTGAGTTCCCTGTTGTGATTACAGGAAGAAGGACGTGTTGCGTTCCTGACTTTGAGCGTGCCTCAAAGGGGTTGGAGGTCAGGAGAGGGAATTCTTGCTGCTAGTCTGTTTGTATACTGCCTATATTTTGATTAGAAGATTAGAGAGGTGTTTTATGTTTTTGACGTGAGGTCTCTATAAAAACCTTGATCATTATAGTGCATTGGCTTCCTGTGGTTGGAAGGACACTGGATGTAGGCTTGGCCGAACCAGTATAAAAACTTAGTGTTTTATCTTTCTTATCCCTACTCTGTTACATTCAATCGATTATAATTTTTACGCATTCGATTAAATTTCCGCTGCATTGAAAATCTTTTAACTTGCTTTTTAAGAAAAGTATAAAGGCATCTCTTTTGGTGAAAAAGATTTTGAAAGTTTTAAATTTTATACTTCACCAATTCACCCCTCTCTTGGTGTGAGAAATTGAGCCATTCTATTTTAACATCTACTTACTATGCAAATCATTCAATGTTGTGGGAGTACTCTAAGGTAGATCTAGGCCCATTCCTATAGCCTAAAACCTAAGAATTTTGAAACCCAATGTGATTCCTCCACTCCTGTAGAATGAATTTTTACCTTAAGTGAATGACTCTTTTATCCAACCCACTCTCTATATCATGTGGAAGCCTCTAAAAGGAATGAGGTGATTTGATTAGACCACAATTTGAGACTAGTCTTCCAACATAATCCATACCAATTAAAATGAGTTGTAAATTCTTCATTAAGCATAAATCAAACCACAAACTATTGAATGAAAGTATAGATAAATATCTAAGTACGAGTACATTGATTACATCCAACCTTAACACTAGAGAGTTCAACTACTCATTAAATATTGCAATCCAATCCCAATAGCTTCTTGACATAAAATTTACAATAAGAGCATCTCTCTTGATTGTCAAACCTTGTTTTCCTACTTTACCACTACATATTTAATTCTCCATTCAATAATTTAAACCAAGACATGAGGTCTTTATTTATAGAATTTTTCACTAACACTTAACTCTAGTCTTTGGCGCTCAACCACAAATGTTTCCTTCCATAAAGGGGTTCCTTCTTTCTTTGCTGCCTTAAGTGCTCAATTCCATTTACTTATGGCTCAACTGTGAACCACTGCCTTTGATTATCCATCTTAACTGAAGCTGCAAAAGTCACATTATGGATCTTTCCTAACTGCCTTATTAGTGTTCAACGTTATGTTCTTGTGGCTCAGCAACAATAGTCACATTCTAGATCTTTCCTTAGCTGTCTTATTAGCAGTCAATGACAGATTTTGGGGCTTGGTTGCAAACTTTTTCAATTCCTTGAGAAATTGCTACAAATCATCAGGAATTAATGAAATTCCTATTTTTCTTCTTCTTAGTACTTCATTATGTAATTATAAGCTAAAAAGTATTGTTTAATTACAAAATATAGTCAATTAAAACAAGGTAAGTGTCAAATTTATATAAAAAATTAATGTGTTCTAGACATTTATCACAACCTTACAACTTAAATGTTTGTTTATCCTCAAACAAAGCACAAATGATTCAAAAGAATGTTTGCATTAGTTGGCTCAGGAACTAATGTCAAATTTTAAGGCAATCCTTATAGTAATAAATGATATCTATTCCAATTTTCAAGACACAAATGCAAAATCATTTCATAGTTTTGGTTTCTTATTTAAGTGTAAGAGATCTTCCTCTCAGTTAAGTGTTTCACTGTTAGGCAACCTTGAAAGCTTCCTCATAGTTTTTGTGTTTTTGTTTCAAATCACTACATATACACAATTAACATGGATCACTATGGTCTTTGAGGAGTTGTAATGTGACTAGGCTGTCAAGAAAATATGGTTTTTCAAGATAAACAAAACACACTAATAAAGGAATTCTAATAGTATGCACATGACATGAGTTTGTTTCTTTCTTTTCCAATCTTGTTTGGCATTTTTCATTTATCTCTTCTAGGTGTATCAACTTTTTCGCTCAACCCTTTGGACCACATTAATTTATTTTCCATTTTTTTTCTATATTTGGTTTATATCACATTAACCTTTCCTTATTTTTCATTCATAACAACTTCCATTTTGCTTTTGACAACAAACACATATTGTTCTATCTCCCTAATTAGTAAGGAAGGTATGATTCATATTTTTCAAGCTTAGGGTGTGTGTTTGTAAAATCGAGGTTCAAAAAAGGATAATTCACTTATTGTTAAGTTAGTTGTTTGACTTTAGGCTAAAAAATATTCAATAAAAATAACCTTGTGTCAACCCTTTCCATGCTTCTCATGATTAATAGAAATCAAAACTAAACAAAAAAAAATAGTGAAATTACTCAGCACATATGCCCAAACCATCTCACCTTTAGTGTTTGGCTTAATCATCTTACTAGGTGGACTCAGTCTTTGTGTAAATTTCTAAACTGTGAACTCTATTTGTTGTGCATCTTGAACCTTTAAGCATTAAGACTTACTAATTTTCCTAATTTTGCAACTCCCTAAAGCTTTTAGAATTCAAAATGTTTTTTCTGGTTTTTCTCCCGTTCTTGTTCCAACTAAAAATCCAAAAAAAAAATTATAAACAATTCTAAAAAGATATCAATTGCCTAAAATATCTATGTTTATACTTATGCAATAAATCAAAGCAAAAACAAAACTTAAAAACTGAAATTAAAGACAAAATTTTAATGTGCAAAAGTTTAAAAGAACTTTATTTTTTGTGGTTTCGATCTTTCTTTACATATTTTGATTGGCTCCTAAACCAAACCACTTTGTCAAAAAACTCATCATCTTTAAATTTAGAGGCTTCAACATCCTCTTCCTTTGGTATGACTTTTAGTTCTTTGACTGCTTGACCAACTTCAATACTAACAAATTGTGTCTCTAGTTTTGGATTCTTAACTTGGTTGGCCAACTTCAATACTGGCTAGTTGTATCTTTTTAAGTGGGATCAAGAATCCAAATCCCTCTTATTCTAATTCCCTTTGTTTTTAAAAACTTCATAGAATGTTTCAAGATGAGCTTAGGGATCTTTATGATCTTTTCTTGAAAATAAATTAGAAGAGTAAGATTAAGAAGTTTAGGATTTCAGTTTCTACTCTGCTTCCCATAAGTGGAATGACAGGTCTGGAAAAATTTATAGGTCCTAGCTGCATGACACA